>NW_014577693.1:7241-26630 GCF_000485595.1 Priapulus caudatus
GATTGTTTTACGACGGTCACTTAAATTAAGTTTGTCCTGCAGATAATATTCCGTTTAACCGAGGTCCTGTCTTGTTTATCCGATTAAACTAACATGCGTAAGGATTGTTTTTCAAACACATGCGCCCGTTTATTTGAGGCCAGATAAAGCCGGTCCGAATGTATGCTACTGTATTACTCAAGCATGAAACCGACATATACATTTCTTTATATACTTTTTGATGTGTAGAATTTTTTGTATGATCTTGAATGTTGTTTACAATTTGTTACGTTTAAAAATGTATACGTTATTTCTCGAAAACGCGCATTCTAACAGTAAACTTACCTTGAGTTGCTTGTATTCTTGCAGAGAACAACTTGCGTGTGCATACGCTACTGCATGGGACTTCACTGTCTTAGTTATAGCCGTATACCTAGGCGACGTTAGCACCTACCGGTTTTGCGTTTTTTCACCCCCCGGATAGTTTATTTGCACTAGAGTTAAGCAAAGGCCAAGGTTATACTCGTATTGGTAAAGATCGTGTCACTAACAAACTGTAGTATGGTGCCCCAGATGGCTATCGATCATTAGTAAAGTCTAGGAACATAATTAACACTATAACTCTGTGTTCCCCGTATAGCTCGGGATAGTGGGGACAATCACACGGTATAGTGGGGACAATCACACGGTATAGTGGGGACAATCACACGGTATAGTGGGAACAATCACACGGTATAGTGGGGACAATCACACGGTATAGTGGGGAAAATCACACGGGATAGTGGGGACAATCACACGGTATAGTGGGGACAATCACATTTAACTGGACAAGACTGCGGCGACAACGACCAACGTTAACATTTGAAGACATTTGGAAAAATTATAGACATTTCTTTCCAGTGCACACACGACAACGTCCGGCCATAATAACTGCGACAACAAATATATTTAGACTACATGACGTAGTTAGAACGCGAGAATACATGGGTCACGAGATCTTCACGATTGTGGGAGCTTCGCGTGTATTTAAAAACCTCTTTACAGTTTGACATAAATGTTGTCGCTTGGGTTACGGTTAATTTCTAACGGCTACTAAGACGTTAGCATTTCTAAGTATATCATCTGCTGCAATAGACGGGATGTGAGAAATGTTTGCACATATCCATAGTATTTCCGCCTTAGCTGTGGTAAAAGGCGCTTTCAGAATGAACACTGTCGCTTGAAAGACATGTGTAGGTGTATACAAGTCTCCAGAGTATAGCTTAGCAATTGTGATAACCACATAATTATTAGTCAAATGTAATAGGTGCTAATATTAACAACATCAATATTTACACCATGAACCTTCTGATGAAAAGTTGACGAGTTGATAGATAGACGAAAAGTGATGACTTAATTGCCACATTTTATTAATGATACGTAATAGGTGATAAAAAATAGCATAATATTGTTGCGCAAGAAGATATAAAGAGTATATTTCAATGATGCAGCGAAAGCTGATAATTGAGTGATATATAATAGGGCCAAATTATTTTTGCAGCAATCAACCCTGACGGCCCAGCTCCAAACACAGCCACTCGTAATGGTGCCATACTAGATGTTTAACACATGATGATTATATAGAGACCAGTGTAACTGTAATATGTATTTTACATTTGCATTGCTCAAAATAATTTGTTAATTATTTAGCTTGACTATATGATCAAATTTGCAGTCTGTGCGGGTCATTAGAATCGGTATTGTTAAAGAGAAGATAGTAAAAATACGGATTTGTTACATGATTTGTTACCGCGCGTGATCATCATGTGTGACGTTAAATGTTGTTTAGATATAGTTGTTTTTAATAATGCATGTACTTTTCTGACACTAAACTTAATTTGCGCAGCTTATGATCTTATAAAGAATGAGTTGTATCTGCAGTCCAGCTATGCGACTTGCGTCTACTGATATTGTGTTTCCCTCGTCCCATTTACTCTTCATGTACGAGTTATTTTACGAGTATTGAGTGCGTCAAGGTTATACATACGCCTATCCCTAAAGCGACATATTTCCTAGTCTGACAGCTACACGCGACTTGTGCCTCTGGGTTCGCGTATTCCTACTAGCCTCATGGTAGTTGTTTACAGAAGGAAGTAGGTCAAAGTTACATTTACTCGCTCCACTGGAACTACAACTTTTGTCGCGCCGCAAGGCAAAGTAGCCTTCTCAATATACAAGCCACGACATTGCTAATGAGCGACAGCTAGGCCATGGTCCAATGTACCTAAGTTGCCCGACCATATAATATATCTAATACATACTGAATGTATGTCTGTCTGTTTGTCTGTTCCCAATGCAAATCAATATGGAGCGCTCTAGAAATGTCCAAGGACGTTCAGTAGGGGTAACTTTTGATGCTGAATGTCATGGGCACATCTAAGCCAAAAAACAACGGGAAAATATACTGGCCCCTGCACCGACCGACGTCCTCAAGCGTCAATTCAGCGTCCTTGAGCGTAAATGTCTCTGCTATACCTTGCGCATACGGTCAGCTTACAACATTAGTGTCACCGTAATGATTTATTCGCATGTATTAAAACGCGGAATACATTTTGTTTTGCAATGTGCCATAGATTCACAAGCTTAAAGACAACTAAAGTGTAAGTCTTTTTATGTGAATTATTTTTCTGTGATAAACGTGATACTATGAGAACATTGTGTACATTTCTTGGCTTCACCGCCTTGGTTGTACTGACAACTTAGATGTCTTTTGAGCAGCTTAGCAATAGTGATGGCTTGTCACATTTTGTTAGTGATACGTGAAAGGTGATAATAGTGATAATATTGTTGCGTGTAAAGATATACAGAGTACATTTCAAAGATGCGGCGAAGGCTGATATTTAGGTGAGGCAGCAAATCCATAAACCTTTATTGGTGCATGTACGTTAACAATAGATCTTCTTTTATGACTAAACATGTTGTAAACTAATATGTTGAGTTACAATTTCATTCAATTCGCTAGGTATTATAATTAAATGTATAAACTACTAGTAATTACCTCTAGTGGGGGTTGTGCGTCGTGTCGGTAGCGAGTCGATAATAGGAGGTAGAAATGTTAGGGACGTCCTAGACGTACTGTGATGGTAATAGAAGGTAGAAATGTTAGGGACCTCCTAGACGTACTGTGATGGTAATAGAAGGTAGAAATGTTAGGGACCTCCTAGACGTACTGTGATAGACGTGTTGTAATTCGAATTGCGACGTGTCGGAAATATTATCGACGTGTTGTAATTAAATAGCGACACGTGGCAATTCGAATTACCACGTGTCGGGTGGTTGCGTTTATGACGGGTTCCTGCTTCCATACTTATCGGGTATATAAGCCGTTGCGAGTAACCAGAAATGCTAGAATAAAGATTATATCCCCAATTAGTGTCTGTAACAAGAGCATCAAATCTATTGAATTCAATTTCAAAACTATAACTACTGCTGGATTAAGGGCTAACAGATCAGACCAGTATACCATTCAATTATCATTTATTAATGTTTATGCTATTTTGATAAATAATAAAGATGCGGACATCAACACAAGTGCAATAACAAACTATGAAGTGTATATTGGCTTCTGTACTACAGGTAACGTGCAGTCACGACCCCGGTAACAAAACTTCATCAGTACCAGGGATTGATATATACATTTGATGATGCTTCAGGTTTTAACTACAGCTTATGCGTTCTTGACACGGTGTTTTGTTTTATGCACAGTTGTAAGCCATTTTATCTAGCTGTGAATTTGAACACGATGCATGAACGTTTACCTATTAGTGATTATTCCAAATAACTTACACCATATATACTGATTTGTGTGTGCGTGCGTGTGTTTAGCCGCACGTGAAAATAGGTCAACGCGTATATAGGAATGGTTGTTAAGAAAACTCAGCGTACGCGTTCATAGTTACCATTACTGATCCGGTTTAGGGTCAAGATTGTCATATACGCTCTGAATGTCATCGCATTTTTACATATTCCAGCAAACACACCATTGACACATCGATACCTTAATTCCACGAAGTTAGCGACGCTTGCGAAAGCAGGAATGTCACCGCAGTCCGACGCCATGGATCGAGAAGGAGAGATCAGGTACCTGTGGGCGTTGCAGAGAAACTGTCCGCTAGCCAATCATTCGCGGGAATGTGCGTGCGTGTGTGTGCGCGTGCGTGCGTGCGTGCGTGCGTGCGTGTGCGGGTGTCAAATTTCATTACATGATTTTGTGCGATTTTTGCATGTTTCGTAACACGACAGCAATTTTATAAATATACTATACTCTTGTTCACCGGCTGCGTTCCACAAGTGGCGATGTGGCTATAGCACCAGCTTAGGCGTGTGTTCCTGCCTGCTATGTGTTTACATTAGAGCTACTTAATTGAGCATCTAAAACTACTGCCACGTAAATATTAATCACCGCAGCAGTAAAATATGTTATTCGTGTATCGCGTGCTATGTAAAATGAGAAAATGAACAACCGATTTTCAATGTTAATGATTAAAGTGTGTTATTGTTCTATAAAGACAGGAATGTGTAATAACAACCCTAGCAATCAGTAACCTTATCGATATCAGGGATCATAATCGATTATCACGTTTAACTCTCGATAAAAAAACGCTATGAAGCTTCACTGATATTTGTGCGATATTAATCAAATGCACTGTAAAAAAGCAGTGTGACCGGATCTCATTGGGTCGGCAGCCGAGCCCCTGCCTTCAAGTTCGCGTCTACTACATTTCAATACCAATTACTATATTAGCTCTTACGTTAAAGAGTTAATGCAATGGTCACAGTGTGCAGCAAAAGAGCAAGCCGCTTGCACAGAAAAGATTCATTGGCGAGATAACAAAAACTAGATAAATAACAATAACTAAATGTTTATTTCTATTTCTCAATGAGATATGTTCCTCAATATAATGATTTCGTGGTGTTTTTATAACATTTAACTCGTTATAACTTCATGTGTGTGTTAGTACAACAGCAAATATAAATAGGCCAATGTGCAAAAGATGCTTTGTATGAACTACAAATTGCAAAATGTTTTACAACTCGTCGTACGCACATCCTTACTGAGCGGGTTTAGGATCGAGGTAGTCATACTCCCTGAACGTCATCACATTTTTACACACTTCAACAAAGGCAGCGTTGATACATTGACATTTTAATTCCATGTTGTTCTCAATGCCTGCGAAACTAACAACATCATCGCAATATGAACTCGGAAGCCAACGGGGAGGAAATATGTAAGTGTGTGCGTGGCGGGGTTTCTGTCCGCTAGCTAACCGATCGTGGTAGTCAGCTTCTATCTCCTTGTTCATTTCCTGCTCGCTAGGGAGCGCCAGTGACCCATCAAGAATTTTAAGAGCGAATGGAACCTGGAGGTACGCGAGTGAGAAATCGAGAGGCAAATAAACCATGTCGATAAACATGAGCGTGTGGTACCTGCTGTGGATCATGTGCTTGAATAACGGTTGTATGCGTTTACCCTCGCTAACAGTGACATCGCACGAGGCGTCGAGGAATGGGAACGAATACTTGTAGCCGGTGCAGAAAATAATCACGTCTGGTTGGAACGTCTCACCGTCGGTGAACGTCACCACGCTACCGTTGATCGCCTGCGGGAATGTCGTTGTTCTCACATTGTGTGGTAGCAGCCCTTTCTTGTACTGCTCACCCAGGCCTAGAACGTCTAGCTCGTACAGTGATATGATCAGCTCGGAAGTGTGAGAGTAGAGATCTATCATGATGTCATATGCAGATTGAAACCCTCCAAGCAAGAGCACTCGTTTGCCTGTTCGGTAAAAATAGGTTACCCATTATATTCGTTGATAGCAATTGTATGACATAATATTCTCGCATAAGCGCAGCAAGACCAAAAGTGGATTTGCTATAGAAATTTAAATATTCTCGTTATCCAGCAGATCAAAATAAGCGCATTCCTGTAGCAGTAAAAGCAGCGCACCTGTATAGAGTTCTGGATGGCGGTAATCGTGGCTGTGCAGCTGTACCCCGCTGAAGCTCTCCTGACCAGGAATGTCTGGATAGTGAGGGACACTCAGGTGTCCAGAGCAGACTAATACAGCATCAAACACCTTCTCATTGCTGCCTCCTCCCTGAAGGGCAGTCGTGCGCACCAACCACTGTGGTCTGTTGGGAGATTGGTGGGCATCTCCTGATGAGACAGGCTTTGTGGTGATGCGTTTTACAGACGCCACATCTGTGTTCAGGTGGACGTGTTTGCGAAGGTCGAAGTGGTCAGCATAGGCAAAGAGGTAGTCTTTCACCTACGTAAAGTATCACGAAATGCGTTTGAATGCGGTTTTTATGATAATACTGTCAAAATGTTATAATTTGCAAGTATGCTCCATTTGTATCCTCCTCATCCTATTCAAGCACATGAACAATTATTTCTAATTAATATGCACACAATCAATTGCCAAAATCAATAAAAAAAACCTTTTGCCAGGGAATAAATTTTCCTCTTAGATCAGAAGGGAAGGGAAAATCAGGAAACTCCATTGCCTGCGTAGGTAGGTTGGTGATATAGGTTCTTGTAAATACTTGAGTGTACTGGGTAGCCATTTTTACCCAGCCCTGTCCTATCTGTGTATAGCCACATACCTCCTGAATATAAATGAAGCGAGAGAGAAACCGCTGTAGACATTACCAGTTATGTGTGACATGTCAACTTGATTGGTATCCTCGTCTCTCTGGCGTTCATCGTCGATGCAGGAGAGACGTCATTTTACATCGTATCACCTACCTTCAAGTTCCATTGCCAAGACCATGCAGTTCATCCTGCATTGTTGAGGAGATCAAACAACGCAGACTCAGATGGCCTGGGCATGTGTTCAGAATGCCGGACAACACCATCTCAAAAAAGGCACTACGCTGGACACCCCAAGGAAAACAAAAAAGAAGACGGCCAAAAACCACCTGGCGCCGGACCGTCGAGGCGGAGCTGAAGACCGTACAGCATGACGAAGTTCTGTTGTGGCATTATGCTTCACTGGGAGTGAAGAGGATAAGTAAGTAAGTGCCTACCTTCCAGGTGTTTACAAGCGTTAATTGATGCACGGGGAGATATGGTGGCCCTTCAACCTCACTTTAACATCCTCTTCCAAAAAACGTTACAATGCATCGGACATCAACCACGTCCTTGTGCCAGTCACGATTTGGGATTTTCTCCGACAAGTTTTCATGCTGCTTATATGCCACCGATTTAGATCATTTGTCATGAGAAAGACAATTCTATCAGGCGAACAACTGATAACATACGTTTTCTATACGGAGATGTCTTGTAGGTAATACATGGCTTCCACTCACCGATGTTATCTCCACGTTCATAGACTTTCGAATTCGAAATCTTGCGTGCGTGAGCAAGCAGCGCGGCAGCAATCAACCCTGACGCCCAGCTCCAATTACAGCCACTCGTAATGGTGCCATCCCAGCTAACACAAAAACGTTCACATAACGTTATTTTAAGGTTATGTTTTGGTTTGGATAACGTTATACACCAACGTTATAAATACGAGAATTGTGTCGGGTTTTTATAACGTTTTTATAACGTTAAAAATAACGTTTTCCTAACGTACTAAAAACTTGAAAATAACGTTATTGTTCGTGGTTCTGATAACGTTATAAAAACCCGACACAATTACGTTAATATAACGTTTGTATTTACGTTACTATTACGTTCTTTTTTTACTTAAATATAACGTTATTGAACGTGGTTCTGATAACGTTAAAAAACCCCGACACAATTACGTTAATATAACGTTTGTATTTACGTTACTATTACGTTCTATTACGTTATATATATATATATATATATATATATATATATATATTAATGGAAAACAAACATACTAACAAAATCAGTGTTTACGCGAGCTGAGCATATCTACACGAAGTGGAATTGGTTTTACGACATATAGAAACTGCTGCACATACAGTATGCAATCAAGCCACATTTTCTAAGAGTAAAATACGTTTAATCCAGTTTAAAAATATAACTTACAATATAAACGACATGATTTACAACTATATATATATATATATACTTATATATATATATATATATATATTATTTTCAATATCAACATCAAAACATCAAAGTTGTAAAATTTATAATGAAATATTCGGCATATCATATCTGCAGATATTTGGACACATACCCTAACTACAATACAGTGTTAATTTCTGAATACAAACATTCCAGATAAACATTATTATATAATACTATACACATATACATATGAAATCACGAACCTTCCTATATAATATTTTCAGAATGATAAAAGCATAATTACAATCAAGAGCTAATAATACCTATATAACTAGGAGCTGAGCTATAATAAGGTATTATTAGCTCTTAATTGTTACTATACATAGTGATAATTCCTGAATAAGCATTCTAGGTAAACATTATTATATATACATAGATAGATAGATAGATAGATAGATAAATAGACAGATAGATTAACACAAACACATCTATTGTATCAATTTCTCGGTGTGTGTATATATACATAAACTTCTTGATTTTATTCTCTCCTCCGCATTATGCCTCCTCTGCTCTTTCTCTATGTGTATCTCTCTGTGTGCGTGTGTGTCTCTCTCGCCACCTCTCCACATCTCCTCATCACTGGTGGTTCGGTGATGGAGATGGCTTAATGGTATCCCATGCGATGCAACTCTAATCTGTTTCACAGAAACAAAACGTGCCAAATGTACGTACGCATGTATATCATACATAATATCTCTCTCTCTCTCTCTCTCTCTATATATATATAATATATATATATATATATATATATATATATATATATATATATATATATATATATATATATATATGTAATATCATCTGTTAATCATAGTCATAAATATTTCTGCATAAATAATATGCGACTGTGAAATATAGAACTAAAAGGACAGTTTATTACAGCTATAGGCAGTATAGGTTATTTAATTACCTTCAACTGCTTCACTATACAAGTTGTAACACTATACATACCTCACTCCACTGCTTTCTAGTTCAGCAGTCAGCTTCTCAGCTGGAGCACGAGTTCAGACGTTTCCTATGCGAAGCAACTCCAGTCTGTTCCAAAAGAGAACAGGCCAGCCAGTATGAATACATAATCATGTAATGACTCGTCACTCACATACACGCGCGCGCACGCACGCACGCACGCACGCACGCACGCACACACACACACACACACACACACACAAGCACGCACGCACGCCGCGCGCGCGGTACTGCCCGTACTCAGTACAGTGCCTAGCTCTTAGAACTATAGCCTTCGCAGTTCGGCACGGACTGTGGCGGAGCAAAGGCTATAGTTCTAGAGGCTATTACATTGCCTATATACAACCAACTGAAATGCAGCCTGTTCGGAGGCAATTTACTTCTAGCTATAATTCATGAACATAAACAATATGATAACACATACGCTAACCAGAGAAACTCGTATAATAACTATTATGAGGAGTAATACAACATATATATCTAGTACCTTGGTCCATGCAGTATACTTGTGCCTCGACAACCGGCTTGGCCGCAATTCGAACACTTTCTGACTGTATATATTCCCACTTGTACGGCGTCCGTTATGAGTTACGCGCGCTGTGCGTAGACTGGCTCCTGCCCGTTTTGGCTGTTAGCGTTATCAGAAGCACGCCCGCTAATAGGACGCGACCCAGTTTCAGACTAGGTAATCAGCGCGAGGCATAATGGTTATCGCGAACGTACGTGCCAGGGCGGTCGAGTTGTGTATGTGTGTATGGGGGGTCAGAGTGTGGTTCACTATCACAGCCGCGGCTTGGTGTACGACCAACATAATACATGTTGCGCGCGCGGCGCGCGTGTGTGTGTGTGTATGTGTGCGTTGCGTGCGCGTGCGTGCGTGCGTGCGTGCGGCGCATGTGTGTCTTGTGCTATTGTGTGTGTGCGTCGTGTGCGCGCGCTAAGTGTGCGTGGCCTGTGATATGGTGTGGCCGTCGTGGGTATGCGTGCCGCTGCTGCCGGCCATGTACATGCGTGGCGTGTGTGGCGTGCATGCTTAGTATGTGTGCGCGCCCCGCGTAAATATGAATATAAAAGTTTAGTTATTGGTAAATCGGTTTGTCAGGAACCATGAAACATAGGCTTGGTAATGCAGAACAGTAAATAAAGTTGGTTTTCAAGCGTTTTTTAGGGGAACATTTCACAACCTTATTGATGTACAGCGAAACGTTGTTGTTTCTTTAACCCATATAAAAAACAGTTTAAATTAATGGGTTGTTAACGTTCATGCTAAACGTTTGTAAATGGTTCGCGACAAAGTTTATAAATAACCTTTATTTGTCACCACCTCGGAACTCTTAGATAAACGTTTAGTACTAGTTTTGTAAATAGGTGCGCCAGCTAACGTTTGTTCTAACCATAATAAAAAACGTTAAATGATGGTTAGTGTAGGGTTCAAAACTAACGCTTTGTTCATGTTTACCGACAAAGTTAATAATAAAGTTTATTTTTCACCCACCTCGGAACCCTAGATAAACGTTCAGCTCAGTAGTAGTTTGTTAATAGGTGTGCAGTAAGCGGTTTGTTTCTAACCCATTTGGAACTATTTAAAAACGTTTAATGATGGTTTAGTGGCAACGCTTTATCAGCTTAACGTTTGCTCAGTAAACCAGTCTTCGCGCACTATAGCAAAACGTAAAATGGGGTTGACACAACGTTTGCGACAAACGTTTGTCAGAACTTAATACTTTATTTATTTATCAACGTTCGACTGAAGTCTCTAGAACGGTTTGAATTCAAACAAAACCAAAATAAACCAGACACATAACGTTAGGAAAAACGCTTTATGTGGTTCAGCTGGCGATACTAGATGTTTAAACACATGACTATATACGAGACAGGTATTTTAAGGCGTATTCTCACCCTTCAAACGTGCGTATTATAAAATTCAATTGTAATACTTGACTTAAGTATAACTGCTAAAGCTTGAGCGACATCGTACATCGATCAATTGTGTTTTATATCGTCTTTGTATGAACGGAATCGCGCTACGTTTTTGCTTATTTTTGCTTAATTTTAATTCTAAAGCATAATTTTTAAACACTTACACTTCTCTTCATACCCCCCCCCCCCCCCCCCTGCCGCGCTCTCCACAAGCTTTAGCACCGCTTTCGTACTACTACGCGACTTGCTGCCTGGGTCGCTTCTTCTGCGACCAGGGAACGCTTTTGTTACACGAAAGTCAGCTCACAGCTACTACGTACTTGTGCTCGGTCGCCGCTAGAAGTGCTCTCATATACTAGCCATCGTAGTTGTTCTAAGAATGGTAGCGTTAAATGTCATTCGCCATGGGTCTACATTTCCCAGTCAGTACCTCAATATAGAGCACGCAATTGACTCGTGGCGACAGCCATTGGGCCAACGTACTAATGCGACCACTTCTAATACATATTTTGTGAATTGTATTGTCTGTTCTGATATTGTTTTTCAAATTCCATCATATGGAGCAGCTTCTAAGAAACTCTTCCTAGAGGGGGAGGACGTTCGGTAGGGTAACTTTTGAATGCTGAATGTCATGGGCAAATCTAAGCAAAAAAAACTGGGAAAAGTTACTTGGTCCCTGCACCGACCGACGTCCTCCAAGTCGTCATTAGGCGTCCTTGAGCGTAAATGTCCTCTGCTGTATACTTACCTTGCGCATACAGTCAGCTTACAACATTGAGTTATCGTTATGATTTATTCGGCATGTCATTTTACCGAACGGAATTACCATCTTTGTTTTGCAATGTGCCATTACGATTCAATAAGAATTAAAGACAACTAAAGTGTAAAGTCTTTTTATGTGAATTATTTTTATCGGTTGAACTCAGTGATACTAATGCGAACGTTGTGTACATTTCTTCGTTATCGGCCTGGTTGTACCTGACAAATTTAGATTGTCTTTTGAGCAGCCTCTAGCAATAGAATAGAATGATGGTGTCACATTTTGTTAGTGATAACTGAAAGGTGATAAATAGTGATATTTGTTGCGGTAAACGATATTACAGAGTACATTTCAAGATGCGGCGTAAGGCTGATATTTATGTGACGGGCAGCAAATCCAAAAACCCTTTATTGTGCAGTTTCACAAGTTAAAATAAACAATAGATCTTCTTTATGACTAAACAATGTTGTAAACTAATATGTTTGAGTTATAATTTCATTCATTCGCTAAGTATTAATAATTAAATGTAATCAACTACTAGTAATTTACCTACTAGTGGGGTGTTGTGCGTCTCGTGTCGCGTAGCGCGAGTCGATAATAAAGAAAGGATAGAAATGTTAGGACGTTCCTCAGACGTACCATGTGGATAGTCAATAGAAGGTAGAATGATGGGTTGACTGGGAGCGCTCCTAGAACGTACTGCGATGATAAATAGAAGTAGAAATGTTAGGGACCTCAGGACGTACTGTGATAGTAATAGAAGTGTAAGAAATTGTTTAGGGACGTCTCCAGACGTACTGTGAGTAGTAATAGAAGGTAGAAATGTTAGGTACGTCCTAGGACGTACTGTGATGAGTAATAGAAGGTTGAGAAATGGTTAGCCGGACCTACTAAGTCTGTGATAGTAATAGAAGGTAGCTAAATGTTAGGGACGTCTAGACATAAATGCTGTGATAGTAATAGAAGGCTTAGAAAATGTTAGGGAACGTCTCATTGTCTAAATGGACCAACCATGCAAATTTATTCGCACGACCGCACGATTGTAAAATCGCAGCGACAATTCGGCATGGTGTGTGTCCGCTTGAGCGCGGTAACAAATTTCGGCATGCGAATTTCATCCGTTCGCAAAAAATTCGCAGCGATCACATAACATTTTTGATATTTTCGCCTGCGGACTGCGGCACCTGTGTATATATTCCGCATTGTGTTGTCTCGATTGTTGGTGCGCTCCGATGTCTATATGGCCAGCGAATCATTGTCAGTATGCTATCACGTGACCACATGACTTTTGGGGCCATGTCTGCGATAGATTGCATTGGTGTGTCCGGGCATTAAGTGAACTCAGACATGCGTCTAAAATCAGAGAATTGCTCCGACCTGTGATTGGAGGATAAAATAGCCCCGCCCACTCGTGACGTTTCCGTGACGATTGCGTGACGTTTCATTTCGCCGGTCATTAGCCGCGCCGTTGAATATTTGCTACATAATTAGACAAATCTGCGCTTTACATAGACTCAAAATTCACAGAGACAAAGGCCTAAGACATGTGGCTATAACAGCGCTATAATTTTATAGAATGTAACTTCGAATCGTTTCGCTTCATATTGATAAGTTTAGACTGTTAGCACACGTTCCTACCGTTGTGGCATCTGCGGGGTGGAGTGGGGCCGTATGGCCTCTACTTTTAGATACCGGTGCCAACTCACAGGTCTGGAGGTCAATTCCTCTGTTTAGACGCATCGTGAACTCAGCGCCGCCGAACCGTGTCGATAGTTAATTATCTGCTTCGGTCTATGGGCAAGGTAGTCATACTCCTCTAAAACTTCAATGATATTTTGTGGCATTTTCGAAAAACACATCATGCTACACCACATCGATATAAATGGGTTTGAAAAGTTATCAACGGCCGTCTGCCCGTAAGCCCGAGGCAATGTCCATCAACAATAATGACGTTAGTAAGCCTCCAACCGGGAGAGGAACTAGGCGTCGCGAGCGGTCGCGGCGCGGTGGCGCGTTTCCTGTCCCGCATAGCTAACGCGATCGAGCGGTAGTCTGCTTCTCTGTCTCCTTGTTCATTTCTTTCGCTCGCTAAGGAGCCGCCAGTGGACGCCATCCAATCAATTTTCAGAGCTATCGGAAACACTGGAGAAAGCGAGACGCGGCTAACTCGGATAAGGTGCATATACGCCTGTGAATAAAGCATGAGCGCTGTGGTACCTTACTGTGGATCATGCTGCTTTGAGATAATGGTCTGTTATGCGTTTACCTCGGCTAACAGTGACATTTCACACTGAGGCGTCGGGAATGGGAACGAATACTCGTAGCCGGTGCCAGAAAATTGACAATCACGTCTGGTTCCGAGCGTCTCAACCGTCGTTGTGAACGTCCACCACACTACCGTGATCGGCTGCTGGGAATTGTACGTTCTGTTCTCCACGTTTATGTTGGTAGAAGTCCTTTCTGCAGCTGTTCTCTCACGCCAAATTTGTGCGTCAGTGGCGGTCAGTGAGATAAACCACTCGGACGCATGAGAGTGCAGATACGCCCATGATGTCAAGTGGCAGATTGCCAAACCCTCAATTTATTGAGCACTTTGCTTGCCTTGTGTAGGTCGAAAGTCGGTTCTGATGAAATTCGTTACACGAAGAAAACAATATCAAAAACAAATAGCACCTCCTGGATGCACCACTGTGTGACATGTCACTGGATCTCGCTTTAATGTAATTACGTATTATGAAATTAATTATTAACTAAACTAGCGGATCTATAATAATACGCACGGTCCGAGCCGCCGCCACCTTTATAGAGTTCTGGATGACGGTATTCATGGCTGTGCATCAATACCCTGCTGAAGCTCTTTAGACCAGGAACGTCTGGGTAGTGTGGGGCGCCGCATTGCCCATTGCACACTAATACAGCATCAAACACCTTCTCCTTGCTGCCTCCTCCCTGAAGGGCAGTCGTGCGCACCAACCACTGTGGTCTGTTGGGAGATTGGTGGGCATCTCCTGATGAGACAGGCTTTGGGGTGATGCGTTTTACAGACGCCACATCTGTGTTCAGTTGGACGTGTTTGCGAAGGTTGAAGTGGTCAGCATAGGAAAAAATGTAGTCCTGCACCTGCGCAAAGTATCGAGAAATTTTGTTTAATAAAATAACCTCATCGGAAAATTGCACATACTTATGTGTGACTGAATATCTCCAGCAAAGGTTTACAATATTTAATTGCTATACCAGCGATTGTTATTATCATTAAACCTCAAACACTCACCTTTTTCCAGGGAAGGAATTTTCCTTTAAGATCAGAAGGGTAGGGAAAGTCAGGAAACTCCATCGCCTGCGTAGGTAGGTTGGAGATAAGGTTCTTGTAAATACTTGAGTGTACTGGGTAGCCATTTTCACCTACCCCTGTCTTGTCTGTGTACAACCACATACCCCCTGAAATAGATTAAACAAGAGAAAGATGAGCAGTGTTAACTATTGTCTTATGATTCTCCTCGAATAGGAAAATATTTCGGACGATGTGGTGGCACATATTTAACAATCGCAATCAACATGTAAACAAGGTTACATCGTCAATGGTATTAGGTATTATCAAGACTACATAATAGAGATTATGTACTTAATCCATTGGCTGAAAGGGTTCTCGTGTGCATAAGATGTCCCCTAAATTTTTCTTCATATCTTTGAACTATACCATTTGACATATCAAAAATGTCTGGGTAGACTTTTGCTATCCCGGCAGTAACCGAGAAAATGACGTCATAAGGCACGTCCATTTTCCGCTCAGCTGGTTGTATGTTTCAGGGGAAGGGAAAACATAAATTGCTGTATCTTGGTATATCTTATAAATCACAGAACAACAAAATATACCTTAAAATGTTTGTATTTAAGTCACCTATAATACACAAATAGATTATGCAAATTAATATGCAAATGATGTCACCAGAGGTCAAAAGGTCAAAACAAACTTGTACAAGTAAAAATATTTTATTTTGACGATCACATGCTCCAAAAGAATCATACAAAGTGTCATGTTTTGGTTTACCCAGCATGGATACTTAGAAAAGATGCTTCTGATTATTTCGTGTTTGACCAATAACCTTTTTAGACCCATTTGTGTTACATAACTCAAAGAAAAAAAACATCAAAACACTTAAGTGTCTGAGGTTCAATTCCTAAATCATCGGCAGGAATGGCATTTATGTCTGATATCGAGCAAACGTAGACAAGTGCATGGTTTAGCTCAACAATTTAGCCCACCTTTTCACGTGACTAGTTTAATGTACCAGATGGATTTTGAGATTGCTCAGCTTCTTCAACAGACTGAACACTTTGGCATGCACAGAAACTAAGGCAGGGCAGTCAGGGCTTTTTGCGACATGCACATCTGACGCTGCCGCATTTTTTGCAGTTGCAAATGACTGTGTATTCCTCAGGAATTGATCTCATAGCTTTCACAGGCCCTAGAATTTCATCTGCTTCCTTAAAGCCAAAGACAGTAGGATCTAGTTTCCTCGGTTTATGAGGCGGCAACAAAGTCATCATGTGGTAGGTTGAGTAATATGCCCTCAAGATTTGCTGCTGTATTGCATGGCTAGTTGGGGGAAGTTGCTCCAACGATATACCTTTACTGTGATGGTACATGTAGTCTCTAAGTCTATCCATTGTCCTGCAATTGGTGTTTTTTTATGACTTGTACGAGGTACTCCACACAGGATGTCATGATGGTCTCACTACAGCTTGTTCCATAATCAAAATCATTCAAGAACTCGGTAGGATTAACATTATTGAAGGCCGCATGCTTTGTTCCCACCTTGCTTGTATAGTCGCAACCAGTTAACGTATGGAGAAGTGTCAGCACATAGCACAACTCTACCCCGACTCTTGATGCTAAGGTGTGAACTGGGATGTATCTTGTCGAATCCCCAACACCAGCTCTGAGCCAGATTTCACTTAGGCCAATGGAGTGAAGAACATTCCAGTAGTGCATGAGAAGTATGAAGACATCGGTGTCACTCGACAGGACAACAATTCGTCTTGCTCCGTTTTTTACTGCATGCATTGAATGGGGGATTATGAGAGCATCAGCCTCTTCAATATCTTGACAAAGTTCTGGTATTTCTGCTGAACAACCAACCTGGACTCACTGGCAGACAACAACGTCTGAGTCCCAGAAAAGCCACTGGCTACAACTTGGAGTTTGGAAGGTTGCTCTATCCTGTGCTTTATTGTGTGCTCATGAAGAAGCATCTGGAGCTTCAACTTATTTTTGCTTGATGCCCAAAATCTGTCCATTTCAACAGGCAGTGGTGTGTCGCAGTTGATGATATTCATCTCAATGGGTGCTTTCACTTGACACCGCTTTCTCTCTGAATCTTTGATGGATCCTTCAACATAGGAATCAAAGATCAAGTCTGATCTGTCAGCCCCTCGACCGATTGCAGCGACGTAGTCCAGAAAATGTTCACAGAAGTCTCCGAATGTCCGTAGGTCTTTTGTTTTTAGCTTTCTAATGTTGGCCATCACATCAACTAAACATGCTGTCTGCATTTTAGAGTCCTTTGCCGGCTCTCTCCCATCATCCTTTGTAAGTTTGGCTTCTAGTTCCTGTACCAGTGCACTTTTCACAGGTTTGGTCATTAGCCCTTCTTGATCAAACAAATAGGACGAAGGGGTCACATTATATTGCAACAGCTCTTCCATTGTTCGTCCACGAGCACACGCTATCTCAATCAATCTTTTCATATGGGAGTCTTCTTTTTTTCCTGAGGATTTTCCTTTGACTTATTTTTCTGGCCTATGGATGCTGAGAAACGTCTTCAAGTTAGTTCTATGGATGGTTGAGGAGAATCGCATTGACTTGTCAATAAATCGCTCCTTTCTAAGTGTGTCATAGGTTTTGGTTCCGATTTCTTTGACCGAAAGTAGCTGGCTTCTGATATCTTCAGACATGACTTCTTGGGTCAAAATGTTATGAAGTTTCACTTGGTCAGGAGTCAACTGGAACGGATTCTCATTCCTCTGTATTGTTGTAAGTATGTCTTGAACCTTTTGTTCCCCCGTTGCTATCTTAGCTTTGCTGATAGCACTTTCCTCCGACAGGTTTTTGGTCACTCCACACATGTCCCTGTGCAAATTGTCGATGTCCAGCATTTCATGGTAGATCAGCTCCCACATTGCTACGAACTTCTTCTTCCGGGTGTTGCCAATTATACCAGAGGCACTCTTTTGGGATCTATTTATGGTTTGTTCCAAGGCCATATCAGCTCCAACTGCATTGAACCTTCCAGGGGTTCGCTTCACCACAAATTTGCCTGCCTTAAATTCTTCAAAGATGAATGGTGCGGTTTCAGGTAGCTTGCGCATGTCCTCTAAATACAGCAAACACCATCTCAGGTAGTTAGTGGAATCAAAAGCTGCCATGACAGGAAGAAGGGCCTGAACTGCCTGGAGATGAAGATCCCATTTCACCAGAGATTGTAACCTTTTCATTTTTGTGTGGGGCTACATTCTTTTGTTTTTATAACAGGAAGTTGTATGCTGCCATCTATGGTGATTAGGCCTACATCAAAGAAGGCATAGGGCCATCTGTTGGAGAAGAAATAAATGATTGAACAGATATGCCTTTCGATTTTTTACATTTTTTTATCTGATGTTGTATAACATTATGAAGCATGAAAGGGTTAAAGATGCATATTGATAGGCTTGGGTGGATATAATCTAAAGTGTTCATGCAGTATTTGTCTCAAAATTAGAAAATTGCCTACTATATAGGCCACCTTTTTTGGACAAGGTCAGATTTTCACTTTGCACCAGAATTTGTGACCTTTTGACCTCTGGCGACCTCATTTGCATATTTAATAATTTAATTTGCATAATTAACATGCAGAATTATAGAAGACTTAAATGTAAAAATTTTGGGTATAGTTTGTTGTTCTATGATTTATATATACGGAGATAGATCAATTTAAGTTTCCTCTACCCATTAAGCATACAATCAGAGGAGCGGAAAATGGACGTAGCTTATGACGTCATTTTCTCGGTTACTGCCGGGGTAGCAAAAGTCTACCCAGACTTTTTTGATATGTCCAATGGTATAGTTCAAAGTAATGAATAAAATTTTAGGGGACATTTTATGCACACGGAAACCCCCTCAGCCAATGGACTAACTCTCTATTATGTACTCTTGTTATTATGCAATGCCTGTAAGTTACTCCTGCTGCATATTTCTCTTTCTCAAAAAATGTCTCAACGGATTAATCCAAAAGCAATTCTCTTGCCTCCGGATATTCTCCATCGGTGCAGGCGAGGCATTATCAATGCCACGTTCCCATCTCTTTCTTAAGGAAGTCGGAGCTATATTCACCAACATTTTATGATAGATTGTGTGTATAAAGTTATAAACATTCCGATTAACTGTTGCTTTTGGATTTATCAGTTGAGACATTTTTTATGAGATAGAGAAATGCAGCAGGAGTAACTTACATGCATTGCATAATACCAAGACTACGTAATAGAGAGTACATAATCCCTATTATGTAGTCTTGATAATACCTAATACCATTTACGATGTAACCTTGTATACATGTTGATTGCGATTGTTAAATATGTGCCACCACATCTTCCGAAATATTTTCTAATCAACTCGCAAACGAGGCAAACATTACAC
>NW_014577693.1:26755-28348 GCF_000485595.1 Priapulus caudatus
AGCTATATTCACCAACATTTTATGATAGGTTGTGTGT
Source organism: Priapulus caudatus (assembly GCF_000485595.1). NCBI lineage: Eukaryota > Metazoa > Priapulida > Priapulimorpha > Priapulimorphida > Priapulidae > Priapulus > Priapulus caudatus. Next base: position 26,793 of record NW_014577693.1, read on the forward strand.
ATAAAGTTATAAACATTCCGATTAACTGTTGCTTTTGGATTTATCAGTTGAGACATTTTTTATGAGAAAGAGAAATGCAGCAGGAGTAACGTACAGGCATTGATAATACCAAGACTACATAATAGAGAGTACATAATCCCTATTATGTAGTCTTGATAATACCTAATACCATTTCCGATGTAACCTTGTTTACATGTTGATTGCGATTGTTAAATATATGCCGCCACATCGTCCGAAATATTTTCTAATCAACACGCAAACGAGGCAAACATTACACAAATTCAATTTTCACTCCCCGATGTTATCTCCACGTTCGTAAACCTCGAATTCGAAATCTTGCGGTCGTGCGGCAAGCATGCGGGCAGCAATCAACCCTGACGGCCCAGCTCCAATCACAGCCACTCGTAATGGTGCCATACTAGATGTTTAACCTGTGTTTATAAAGAGGACAATGTAAGGTATTGTCATGTCAACGTGTATATAAAAAGTTAATTGGCATACTTGACTTAAGTATAACTGGGTGCGATGTGGTTGTAATGTCTAATCTATGTCCCTTGCACATGAATAATAGTGGTAATTAACATTTCCTGAATCCATTCACCTACGTGATACAGGAACTGGCATTGATACTGGTGGGTACACTACAGGAGCTGGTGGCTACACTACAGGAACTGGCATTGATACTGGTGGGTACACTACAGGAGCTGGCATTGATACTGGTGGGTACACTACAGGAGCTGGCATTGATACTGGTGGCTACACTACAGGAGCTGGTGGGTACACTACAGGAATTGGCCGACTTGGGCAGCAGCGCCCTGGTCTGGAGCTATTATTCAATATTGTATAATATTGTTCTCATGTCTGGAGCGGCGTTGGAAGCCTTTTCTTCACTAATGGACACTAATCTTGGTATACGATAGGTAAACATAAGAATTGAAATGCTCCTAAATGATGACTGTTTTAGGTTTTGTTCACATATTTGCCGGTATTGACTCCGAATCGAGGGAGGAAGGCATAGCGGTGATTACCCCGTCCCTGTACCCTCCAATGGAAATGCGCCGTAAATCCAATGTAGTTCCCGTAGATCCCGCCGTAGTTTCTTATAACGAGTCGAGCTTTCACACTCTAACTAGTTAGCATATGTAGGTTAGGCCGTGGTAAAGGGCCCACCCTAAGCAAAATCATAATGAGTTGTATTTCATAGATAGACCCAGGATAACATTGTTTCACAGAAGCATGGTCCGATCATAGCACCATACCTGACGCCATCACGATTATAGGTTGCAACAGGCCATTTTGCTGCTGAGAGAGAAGGAGACAAATAAAAAACTTTTAGAAACGGTGCTTTGTCCCACGGATGGAGCAGTAGCAGCAATAGCAGTAGCAGTAGCAGTAGCAGTAGCAGTAGCAGTAGCAGTAGCAGTAGTAGCAGTAGCAGTAGCAGTAGCAGCGATAGCAGTAGCAGTAGCAGTAGCAGTAGCAGTAGCAGTAGCAGCGATAGCAGTAGCAGTAGCAGTAGCAGTAGCAGTAGCAGTAGCAGCGATAGCAGTAGCAGT
>NW_014577693.1:28358-32812 GCF_000485595.1 Priapulus caudatus
CAGCAGCAGCAGCAGCAGCAGCAGCAGCAGCAGCAGCAGTAGCAGTAGCAGTAGCAGCAGCAGCAGTAGCAGCAACAGCGGCCTGTTGGGGAATTGGTGGGCATCTCCTGATGAGACAGGTTTTGGGGATATGCGCTTTACGGACGTTACGTCAGACATACGTAGATATGTATCATAAACAACCGATTCAAATGCAGTTTTGCATATTGCTGCCATTACGAAGGCTTATCAATATATAGAATTATTACAACTTAAGAGGTAAAATTAACCTATTAACTCATTATGTTAACAACTGTATTTTGAAGTCCAGACTGTTCCCGCTTTAACAGGACCGCTGAGGGCAGGGACCGCGAATCTGTCGCGATAGTTGTCAGTTTGCTTTTAAGTTTAAGATTGTTTTACGACGGTCACTTAAATTAAGTTTGTCCTGCAGATAATATTCCGTTTAACCGAGGTCCTGTCTTGTTTATCCGATTAAACTAACATGCGTAAGGATTGTTTTTCAAACACATGCGCCCGTTTATTTGAGGCCAGATAAAGCCGGTCCGAATATATGCTACTGTATTACTCAAGCATGAAACCGACATATACATTTCTTTATATACTTTTTGATGTGTAGGATTTTTTGTATGATTATAAATCTTGTTTACAATTTGTTACGTTTGAAAATGTATACGTTATTTCTCGAAAACGCGCATTCTAACAGTAAACTTACCTTGAGTTGCTTGTATTCTTGCAGAGAACAACTTGCGTGTGCATACGCTACGTACTGTATGGGACTTGATAGGGTTAAGCATATTTATAGCCGTAGCTAGGCGACTTTAGCGCCTACCGGTTTTGCGTTTCTCTAGCCCCCGGATAGTTTATTTGCACTAGGGTTAAGCAGGCCAAGGTTATACTCGTATTGGTAAACATCGTGTCGCTAACAAACTGTAGTATGGTGCCTCAGATCAGGGAAAAAATAAAAATGTATTTTTCGGGGGCCACTTTTTAAACTTGCGTGCATGATTATAGCACTCTAAAATTTGGTTTGCATTGAAATCTATGCAAATTTACGGGGGCTCTTTTTGGCATTTCGGGGACTAAATCGCCCCGAGCCCCCGTGTATTTTTTTCACTGCCCCAGGTGGCTATCGATCATTAGTAAAGTCTGGGAACATAATTAACACTATAACTCTATCTGTTTTTCACGTTTAGCTCGGGATATGTTAAGTGGGGACAATCACATTTAACTGGACAAGACTGCGGCGACAACGACCAACCTTAACATTTGAAGACATTTGGAAAAATTATAGACATTTCTTTCCAGTGCACACACACGACAACGTCCGGCCATAATAACTGCGACAACAAAGATATTTAGAATACATGACGTAGTTAGAACGCGGGAATACATGGGCCACGAGATCTTCACGATTGTGAGCGATTCGCATGTATTTGAAAACCTCTTTACAGTTTGACATAAAATGTTGTCGCTTGGGTTACGGTTAATTTCTAACGGCTACTAAGACGTTAGCATTTCTAAGTATATCATCTGCTGCAATAGACGGGATGTGAGAAATGTTTGCACATATCCATAGTATTTCCGCCTTAGCTGTGGCAACAGGCGCTTTCAGAATGAACACTTTTGCTTGAAACACATGTGTAGGTGTATACAAGTCTCCAGAGTAGCTTAGCAATTGTGATAACCACATAATTATTAGTCAAATGTAATAGGTGCTAATATTGAAAACATCTGTATTTACACTATGAACCTTCTGTTGAAAAGTTGACGAGTTGATAGATAGACGAATAGTGATGACTTAATTGCCACATTTTATTATAGTGATACGTAATAGGTGATAATTAATAGCATAATATTGTTGCGTAAGAAGATATAAAGAGTATATTTCAATGATGCAGCGAAAGCTGATAATTGAGTGATATATAATAGGGCCAAAACCCTTTATTGTCGTCTATTTTCTAACAGCAGATTTTCTTTTAATAGAAAATATGTTGTTCGGTGATATCAACAGTTTTCGTTTCATTGGAACTAAATTTGTTACAGGAATTAATACTCAATGTACGAACTACTTATTCCATCAGTAATTAATCCAAATAATTACCTCCATAATGTGTTATCTATGTATCAGTACAATCCCACGTAGCATCAACTCGACATATGTTAACATCATGTATGGAAAAACTATAGGCGATGATCAATTAATGATATTTACCTGAACAGTTTATTCAACTCTTAAATCAATACTGGATGGACCGTCTCAACCGCCTCTAATTTTTAATAATGTATTTTCTTTAATAATGTACTTTCCTTACAGAAATATTCGCATGGTGTGTCCGCTCAAGCGCGGGCGAATTTCGCTGCGAATTTCATCCGCACAGAAATTCGCAGTGTACAAAACATGTTCAAAACATTCAAAACATACAAAAGAGTGATCAAACATGTTTGATATTTTCGCTGCGGACGTGCGGACGTGCGCATAAATTCGCATTGTGTGTCCTATTGTTGGTGTGACCGATTGTTATAATGCAGCGAATCATTGATCAGTATGCTAATCATGTGACCACATGACTTTTGGAGCCATGGTGGAGCCGTGTGGCGCCAGTAGATCGCGTGTAGTGTGTACGCTGCGGACGTGCGAATAAATTCGCATGGTGTGTCCGCTCAATTATCGCATGCGGGTGCGAATATTTTCGCCGCGATTTCCGCTGCGGATATGATCGCCGCGGACCTGCGAATAAATTCACATGGTGTGTCCACTCAATTATCGCATGCGGATGCAAATGTTTTCGCCGCGATTTCCGCTGCGGATATGATCGCCGCGGACCTGCGAATAAATTCACATGGTTTGTCCGCTCAATTATCGCATGCGGATGCAAATGTTTTCGCCGCGATTTCCGNCACTGGGAGTGAGGAGGATAAGTAAGTAAGTGCCAACCTTCCAGGTGTTTACAAGCGTTAATTGATGCACGGGGAGATATGGTGGCCCTTCAACCTCACTTCCTCTTCCAAAAAACGTTACAATGCATCGGACATCAACCCTCATTCCTTGTGCCAGCGCCATTAGATTTTCTCCCGACAATTTTTCATGCTGCCTATATGCACCGATTTAGATCATTTGTCATGAGAAAGACAAATCTAGCAGGCGAACAACTGATGACATACGTTTCTATACGGAGATGTCTTGTAGGTAATACATGGCTTCCACTCACCGATGTTATATCCACGTTCATAGACTTCGAATTCGAAATCTTGCGGTCGTGAGGCAAGCATGCGGGCAGCAATCAACCCTGACGGCCCAGCTCCAATCACAGCCACTCGTAATGGTGCCATACTAGATGTTTAACACATGATTATATAGAGACCAGTGTAAGTTTAAGGTATTCTCACGTCAAAGTGTATTATAAAAAGTTTATTGGCATACTTGACTTAAGTATAACTGCTAAAGCTTGACACAGACATGTACCAATCGATACATATTGTGTTTTATATGCGATCTTTGTATGAACGGGAATCCCGCTTACGTTTTGTTATTTTTGTCAATTTTAATTCAAACATAATTTCTTAAACACTTACATTCTTTCATTATACTTACCTCGCGTTGCGCGGGCTCTTGCAGAGAACGACTTCTATGTATACACGCCTTCCCGTCCAGCTACACGCGACTTGTGCCTCTGGGTTCGCGTATTCCTACTAGCCTCATGGTAGTTGTTTACAGAAGGAAGTAGGTCAAAGTTACATTTACTCGCTCCACTGGAACTACAACTTTTGTCGCGCCGCAAGGCAAATAAAAAGTAGCCTTCTCAATATACAAGCCACGACATTGCTAATGAGCGACAGGCCATGGTCCTATGTACCTAAGTTGTCCGACCATATAATATATCTAATACATATTTGTGAATGTATGTCTGTTTGTTTGTTCTCAATGGAAATCAATATGGAGCACTCTAGAAATGTCCAAGGACGTTCAGTAGGGGTAACTTTTGATGCTTTTGATTGTTAAAGAGAAGATAGTGAACATACGGAGTTATTACATGATTTGTTATCGCACGTGATCATTAAGTGAAGTTGAATGTTGTTTAGATATAGTTATTTTTAATAATGCATGTACCTTTCTAAGAAGATCTCGCATTCTGACACTAAACTTACCTTGCGCAGCTTGTGATCTTATAAAGAATGAGTTGTATCTGCAGTCCAGCTATGCGACTAGCGTCTACTGATATTGTGTTTCCCTCGTCCCATTTACTCTTCATGAACGAGTTATTTTACGAGTATTGAGTGCGTCAAGGTTATACATACGCCTATCCCTAAAGCGAGTAATATTAACTGCTACATAGTACACGTGATAATATGGCTATGGATACTGCTACATAGTACACATGATATTATGGCTATGGATACTGCTACATAGTACACATGATATTATGGCTATGGATACTGCTACATAGTACACA
>NW_014577693.1:32837-34507 GCF_000485595.1 Priapulus caudatus
TATGATTTATCTCGAATAGGAAAATATTTTGGAAGATGTGGCGGCACAGATTTAACAATCGCAATCAACATGTATACAAGGTTACATCGTAAATGCTATTAGGTATTATCAAGACTACATAATAGGGATTATGTACTCTCTATTATGTAGTCTTGGTATTATGCAATGCCTGTAAGTTACTCCTGTTGCATTTCTCTTTCTCGTAAAAAAATGTCTCAACTAATAAATCCAAAAGCAATTCTCTTGCCTCCAGATATTCTCCGTCGGTGAAGGCAAGGCATTATCAATGCCACGTTCCCATCTCTTTCTTAAGTAAGTCGGAGCTATATTCACCAACATTTTATGATAGGTTGTCTGTATAAAGTTATAAACATTCCGATTAACTGTTGCTTTTGAATTAATTGCTTATGCCTTTACGATGTAACCTTGTTTACATGTTGATTGCGATTGTTAAATATGTGCCACCACATCGTCCGAAATATTTTCTAATCAACTCGCAAACGAGGCAAACATTACACGAATTCAATTTTCACTCACCGATGTTATCTCCACGTTCGTAAACCTCGAATTCGAAATCTTGCGGTCGTGCGGCAAGCATGCGGGCAGAAATCAACCCTGACGGCCCGGCTCCAATCACAGCCACTCGTAATGGTGCCATACTAGATGTTTAACCTGTGTTTATAAAGAGGCTAATGTAAGTTATTGTCATGTCAAAGTGTATATAAAAAGTTCATTGGCATACTTGACTTAAGTATAACTGGGTGCGATGTGGGTGTAATGTCTAATCTATGTCACTTGCACATGAATAATAGTGGTAATTAACATTTCCTGAATCCATTCACCTGCGTGATACAGGAACTGGCATTGATACTGGTGGCTACACTACAGGAACTGGCATTGATACTGGTGGCTACACTACAGGAATTGTCCCACCTGGTTGGGTACGCAGCAAACGCGAGCAGCGACCTGGTCTGAAGCTATTATTCAATATTGTATATATTGTTCTCAGGTCTGGAGCGGCGTTGGAAACCATTTCTTCACTAATAATGGACACTAATCTTGGTATACGATAGGTAAACATAAGAATTGAAATGCTCCTAAATGATGACTGTTTTAGGGTTCGTTCACATATTTGCCGGTATTGACTCTGGATCGAGAGAGGAAGGCATAGTGGTGATTACCCCGTCCCTGGACCCTGCAATGGATATGCGCCGTAAATCCAATGTAGTTCCCGTAGATCCCGCCGTAGTTTCTTATAACGAGTCGAGCTTTTACACTCTAACTAGTTAGCATATGTAGGTTAGGCCGTGGTGAAGGGCCCACCCTAAGCAAAATCATAATGAGTTGTATTTCATAGATAGACCCAGGATAACATTGTTCCACAGAAGCATGTCCGATCATAGCACCATACCTGACGTCATCACGATTATAGGTTGCAACAGGCCATTTTGTTGCTGAGAGAGAGAGCTAGGGAGACAAATAAAAAACTTAGAAACGGTGCTTTGCCCCACGGATGGAGCAATAGCAGCGATAGCAGTAGCAGTAGCAGTAGCAGTAGCAGTAGCACTAGCAGTAGCAGTAGCGTCAGTAGCAGTAGTAGTAGTAGCAGTAGCAGTAGCAGTAGCAGTATATAGTAGTAGTAGTAGTAGTAGTAGTAGTAGTAGTAGTAG
>NW_014577693.1:37715-38837 GCF_000485595.1 Priapulus caudatus
TTTGCGAAGGTTGAAGTGGTCAGCATAGGAGAAAATGTAGTCTTGCACCTGCGTAAAGTATCGAGAAATTTTGTTTAATAAAATTTCTATCATAACCTCATCGGAAAATTGCACATACTCATGTGTGACTGAATATCTTCATCAAAAGTTTACAATGTTTAATTGCTATACCAGCGATTGTTATTATCATTAAACCTCAAACACTCACCTTTTTCCAGGGAAGAAATTTTCCTTTAAGATCAGAAGGGTAGGGAAAGTCAGGGTACTCCATCGCCTGCGTAGGTAGGTTAGAGATAAGGTTCTTGTAAATACTTGAGTGTACTGGGTAGCCATTTTCACCTACCCCTGTCTTGTCTGTGTACAACCACATACCCCCTGAAATAGATTAGACAAGCGAAAGATGAGCAGTGTTAACTATTGTTTTATGATTCTCCTCGAATAGGAAAATATTTCGGACGATGTGGCGGCACAAATTTAACAATCGCAATCAACATGTAAACAAGGTTACATCGTAAATGCTATTGGGTATTATCAAGACTACATAATAGGGATTATGTACTCTCTATTATGTAGTCTTGGTATTATGCAATGCCTGTAAGTTACACCTGCTGCATTTCTCTTTCTCATAAAAAATGTCTCAACTGGTAAATCCAAAAGCAACAGTTAATCGGAATGTTTATAACTTTATACACACAACCTATCATAAAATGTTGGTGAATATAGCTCCGACTTCATTAAGAAAGAGATGGGAACGTGACATTGATAATGCCTCGACTGCACCGACGGAGACTATCTGGAGGCAAGGGGATTGCTTTTTGATTCATCAGTTGAGACATTTTTTACGAGAAAGAGAAATGCAGCAGGTGTAACTTACAGGCATTGCATAATACCAAGACTACATAATAGAGAGTACATAATCCCTATTATGTAGTCTTGATAATACCTAATACCATTTACGATGTAACCTTGTTTACATGTTGATTGCGATTGTTAAATCTGTGCCGCCACATCGTCCGAAATATTTTCCAATCAACACGCAAACGAGGCAAACATTACACGAATTCAATTTTCACTCACCGATGTTATCTCCACGTTCGTAAACCTCGAATTCGAAATCTTGCG
>NW_014577693.1:38865-43676 GCF_000485595.1 Priapulus caudatus
TCCAGTTACAGTGGCCAAGACGGCGAGTTCATGCCTGCACTTGATTGAGGAGATCAAAGCAACGTAGATGCTCAGATGTTTGCCTGGGCATGGTGTTAAGAATTCGGACACACCCATCTCAAAAAAGCAACTATGCGCGCTGGGACACTCGGCAAGGAACGAAAAAGAGGACGGCAAAATCACCTGGCGCGGACGTCGAGGCGGAGCTGAAGACCGTACAGCATGACGAAGTTCTGTTATGGCCTTATGCTTGCACTGGGAGTGAGGAGGATAAGTAGTAAGTGGCTACGTTCGCATGGTGTTTACAGGAACGTTATTGATGCACGGGGAGATATGGTGGCTCTTCAAACCTCACTGTAACATCCTCTTCCATCAAATGTTACAGATGCTTCGGACATGCGAACCCTCGATTGCTTGTGCAGCGCCATTAGTATTTTTTCCCGACAATTTTTTTATTGCTGGCCTATATGCACCGATTAGATCGATTTGTCATGAAAAAAAAAGAACATGACAAATTCCCCCCGCCCCTTATTTTTTTTTTTTCCCGCCCCCTGCGAGGCGAAGCAACGTGATTGACATACCGTTTTCTATACGGAGAATGTCTTGTAAGGGTATACATGGCTTCCATCACAGCGATGTTATCTCCACGTTCATAGACTTCGAATGTCGAATCTTGCGGGTTCGTAGAGGCTAAGAGTAGCGGGCAGCATCAACCTGACGGCGCCGGCTGCCACTACAGCCACTCGTCATGGTGCCATACTAGAGTGTTTAGCACATGATTTATTATAGAGACAGTGTAAGTTTAAGGTATTCTCACAGTCAAGAAGTGATATTATAAAAGGTTCATTGTCATACTGTGACCTAAGTATAACTGCTAAAGCTTGCCCAACGCCATGTACGCTAATCGAGTTACACTATATGTGTTTTATCTGCGATGCTTTGTATGTAAGGGAATCCCGCTTACGTTTTGTTATTTTTGTAATTTTTAATTCAAAGATAATTTCTTAAACCTTGACATTCTTTCATTATGACTTACTGTCAGGTTTGCGCGTTGCTGCTGCAGAGACGACTTCTATGTAAACACGCCTTCCCGTTCAGGCTACACGCGCTTGTGCTCTGGGTTCGCGTCTTCCTACTAGCCTCATGGTAGTTGTTTAAGAAGGAAGTAGGTCAAAGTTACATTTACTCGCATGAGCTGGAACACAAGCTTTTGTCGCGCCGCAGCAAGAGTAGCCTTCACCCCTCAATATACAAGCCACGACATTGCTAATTGAGGCGACCAGGCATGGTCGGCAATGTAACGTAAGTTGCCCGACGATATATATGCTAATACAGTATTTATGTTGAATGTAATGTCTGTTTGTGCTGTTTCTGCAATGGGCAAATTAATTGGAGGCGCTCAGAGATGTGCGAGGACGTTGAGTAGGGTAACTTGTCTTTTGATCTGAAATGTGCCATGGGCAAATGCTAAGCAAAAAAAAAACGTGGAAATATACTGGCCCCTGCACGGAACCGACGTCCTCGAAGCATCACTTAGGCGTTCTTGGAGCGTAAATTGCTCTGCTATATCTTGCGCATAAGTCGGCTTACAACATTTAGTGTCACGTAATGGATTTATTTATCCGCATGTATTATAAACGCGGAATAGCATTTGTTTTGCACTGTGCGATAGATTCATGAAGTTAAACAACTAAAGTTGTAAGTCTTTTTTTATGTGAATTATTTTTGCTGTGATAACGTGATAGTATGAGAACTTTGTGTAGCATGTTCTGTGGCTTCACGCCTTGGTTGTCTGAAGATTAGATGTTTTTGAGCTAGCTTAGGGCAATAGAATAGGTGATGGCTTGTCAGATTTTGTTAGTGTACGTAAAAGGTGATAATTAGTGATATATTGTTGGCGTGGTAAAGCTATAGAGTACCGAGAAGTGATGACGTCAGCGGTGACCAATGACGAACGAGCCTGTCTGGTTTACACAATCATATGCTCCTGGTAACATTAACTACGTGTCGGTGTTTTGTACGCCGATTGTAACCATCATTCTGGAGAGTATTATTGCAGTTTTTATTAGTATTTCCAAAGGCTGGAAGTGAAAAGCACAAAAAACATAAAAATAATTAAGCAAAAAAAAATAAATAAAAAAAAAAATTAAATTTTTTTAAAATTCATTAAATATGTAAGATCGACTTGCTACCGATGCTTTACCGGGCTTCGCAGGGCGCACACACTCGTGTTTTACGTACGGCACAACATTTCAGCGCAGTAAACCTTATGGATGGCCAGTGGGCTTGTGTAGAAGCGGCAGCTCGTGGCGTTTGTGCTTGCGCAACGTGACGTCCCCTTCGGTACTCTATGCAGAGTAACAATTTGAAAAAGATGCGGCGAAGGCTGATTATTTATGTGAGGCAGCAAATTCCAGTAAAGCGTTTATTGGGTGCATGTTACGTTAACAATAGATCTTCTTTTATGACTACACCTTGTTGTAGAAGCTAATATGTTGAGTTTACAATTTCAATCTCAATGCGTAGTATTATAATTAAATGTATGCAACTACTAGTAATGTACCTCTAGTGGGGTTGTGCGTCGTGTCGGTAGCGGCGGAGTCGATAATAGGAGGTAGAATGGTTAGGGACGTCCTCTGACGTATGTGATGGGTAATGAGAGGTAGAACATGTTTATGGACGCTCCCTAGACGTAGCTGTGATGGTAATAGAAGGTAGAAATGTTAGGGATCCTAGACGTAATTGTGATGGTAATAGAAGGTAAGAATGTTAGGGACGGCTTGTAGACGTACTGTGATAGTAATAGAAGGTAGAAATGTTAGGTGACGCGCTCCTAGACGTACTGTGAAGGGCTACTAGAAGGTAGGCAAATGTTAGGGACCGTGCGCTATACGTAATGTGACTGGTAATAGAAGGTAGAAATGTTAGGGGGACCTTCTAGACGTACATGGTGATAGTAATAGAAGGTAGGAAATGTTAGGGACGTCTAGACGTCTGTGATAGTAATAGAAGGTAGAAATGTTAGGGACTCCTAGACGTACTGTGATGGTATAGAAGGTAGATGTTAGGGTACGCGTCCTAGACGTCTGTGATGGTAATAGAAGGCAGAATGTTAGTGAAGTCCTGCAGGTATGTGATGGTAATAGAAGTAGAAATGTTAGGACGTCTAGATGTACTGTGAATAGTAATAGAAGGGTAAAATGTTAGGGTGAGGCGTCATAGACGTACTGTAGATAGTAATAGAAGGTAGAATGGTTAGTGAAGTCCTAGACGTACTGTGATGGTAATGAGAAGGTAGAAATGGTTTAGGGACGTCTTACGATGTATGTGATAGTAATGAGAAGGGACAGAGAATGTTAGGAACGTCCTAGACGTACTGTGATGGTAATAGAAGTTAGAAATGTTAGGGACCTCCTAGGCAATGGGACACACCATGCAAATTTATTCGCACGTCCGCAGCGATTATAAAATCGCAGCGAAATTCGCATGGTGTGTCCGCTGAAGCGCGGACAAATTTCGCTGCGAATTTCATCCGTTCCAAAATTCGCAGCGATCAAACATGTTTGATATTTTCGCTGCGGACGTGCGGACTGTGTATATATTCGCATTGTGTGTCTCATTGTTGGTGCGGCCGATTGTTATAATGCAGCGAATCATTGATCAGTATGCTAATCACGTGACCACATGACTTTTGGAGCCATGGTCCTGCGAATAGATTCGCATGGTGTGTCCCGGGCTTAAGTGAACTCAGCGCGCGAACGTGTAGTTATAATTACTGCTTCGGTCTTGGGGCAAGGTAGTCATACTCCTTAAACTTCATGATATTTTTGTGCATTTCGAAAAACACATCATCTACACATCGATATAATGGTTTCACAAAGTTATCAACGCGTGCGAAGCCAGCAATGTCATCACAATATGACGTTAAAGTCCAACGGGGAGGGAATAGGTGCGAGTGGGCGTGGCGCGGTTTCTGTCCGCTAGCTAACCGATCGAGGTAGTCTGCTTCTGTCTCCTTGTTCATTTCTTGCTCGCTAGGGAGCGCCAGTGACCCATCAATAATTTTTAGAGCTATCGGAACTTGGAGAAACGAGAGCGCTAACTCGAAAGTTGCATATACCATGTCAATAAACATGAGCGTGTGGTACCTGCTGTGGATCATGTGCTTGAATAATGGTTGTATGCGTTTACCCTCGCTAACAGTGACATCACACGAGGCGTCGAGGAATGGGAACGAATACTCGTAGCCGGTGCAGAAAATAATCACGTCTGGTTCGAGCGTCTCACCGTCGGTGAACGTCACCACGCTACCGTTGATCGCCTGCGGGAATGTCGTTGTTCTCACGTTGTGTGGTAGCAGCCCTTTCTTGTACTGTTCTATCACGCCCACCAGGTCCAGTGCGGTCAGTGAGATGACCACCTCGGACGCATGAGAGTGCAGATCGCCCATGATGTCGAGTGCAGATGCAAACCCTCCAATTATGAGCACTTGCTTTCCTGTTAGGTGAAAGTCGGTTTCTGATGAAATTCGTTAACAGGAAACAGTATCAAAACAAAGCACTCCTATGACCACTGTGTGACATGTACTGGATTCGCTTTATGTAATTACGTATTATGAAATTATTATTAACTAACTAGCGGTATCTATAATAATACAGGCAGCGCACCTGTATAGAGTTCTGGATCACGGTAATCGTGGCTGTGCAGCTGTACCCCGCTGAAGCTCTCCTGACCAGGAATGTCTGGATAGTGGGGGACACTCTGGTGTCCAGTGCAGACTAGCACAGCATCAAACACCTTCTCCTTGCTGC
>NW_014577693.1:44005-49685 GCF_000485595.1 Priapulus caudatus
ATCAAAAGTTTACAATATTTAATTGCTATACCAGCGATTGTTATTATAATTAAACCTCAAAAACTCACCTTTTTCCAGGGAAGGAATTTTTCTTTAAGATCAGAAGGGAAGGGAAAGTCAGGGTACTCCATCGCCTGCGTAGGTAGGTTAGAGATAAGGTTCTTATAAAGACCAGAGTGTACTGGGTAGCCATTTTCACCTACCCCTGTCTTGTCTGTGTACAACCACACACCCCCTGAAATAGATTAGACAAGAAAAAGATGAGCAGTGTTAACTATTGTTTTATGATTTATCTCGAATAGGAAAATATTTTGGAAGATGTGGCGGCACAGATTTAACAATCGCAATCAACATGTATACAAGGTTACATCGTAAATGGTATTAGGTATTATCAAGACTACGTAATAGGGATTATGTACTCTCTATTATGTACTCTTGTTATTATGCAATGCCTGTAAGTTACACCTGCTGCTTTTCTCTTTCTCGTAAAAAATGTCTCAACTGGTAAATCCAAAAGCAATTCTCTTGCCTCCGGATATTCTCCGTCGGTGCAGGCGAGGCATTATCAATGCCAGGTTCCCATCTCTTTCTTAAGGAAGTCGGAGCTATATTCACCAACATTTTATGATAGATTGTGTGTATAAAGTTATATAAACATTCCGATTAACTGTTGCTTTTGAATTAATTGCTTATGCCTTTACGATGTAACCTTGTATACATTGCGATTGTTAAATATGTGCCGCCACATCGTCCGAAATATTTTCTAATCAACACGCAAACGAGGCAAACATTACACGAATTCAATTTTCACTCACCGATGTTATCTCCACGTTCGTAAACCTCGAATTCGAAATCTTGCGGTCGTGCGGCAAGCATGCGGGCAGAAATCAACCCTGACGGCCCGGCTCCAATCACAGCCACTCGTAATGGTGCCATACTAGATGTTTAACCTGTGTTTATAAAGAGGACAATGTAAGTTATTGTCACGTCAAAGTGTATATTAAAAGTTCATTGGCATACTTGACTTAAGTATAACTGGGTGCGATGTAAGTGTAATGTCTAATCTATGTCACTTGCACACTAATAATAGTGTTAATTAACATTTCCTGGATCCATTCACCTACGTGATACAGGAACTGGCATTGATACTGGTGGGTACACTACAGGAGCTGGCATTGATACTGGTGGCTACACTACAGGAATTGGCCGACTTGGGTGGGTACGCAGCAAACGCGAGCAGCGACCTGGTCTGAAGCTATTATTCAATATTGTATATATGTCTGGAGCGGCGTTGGAAGCCATTTCTTCACTAATAATGGATACTAATCTTGGTATACGATAGGTAAACATAAGAATTGAAATGCTCCTAAATGATGACTGTTTTAGGGTTCGTTCACATATTTTCCGGTATTGACTCTGGATCGAGGGAGAAGGCAATAGCGGTGATTACCCCGTCCCTGGACCCTCCAATGGAAATGCGCCGTAAATCCAATGTAGTTCCCGTAGATCCCGCCGTAGTTTCTTATAACGAGTCGAGCTTTCACACTCTAACTAGTTAGCATATGTAGGTTAGGCCGTGGTAAAGGGCCCACCCTAAGCAAAATCAAAATGAGTTGTATTTCATAGATAGACCCAGGATAACATTGTTCCACAGAAGCATGGTCCGATCATAGCACCATACCTGACGTCATCACGATTATAGGTTGCAACCGGCCATTTTGTTGCTGAGAGAGAGAGGGAGACAAATAGCAGCGATAGCAGTAGCAGTAGCAGTAGCAGCAGCAGCAGCAGCAGCAGGCAGTACAGTCAGCATCAGTCGCTTTGTATGGCAGCAGCAGGCAGCAGGCAGGCAGCAGCAGCAGCGACAGCAGGAGTAGCGCAGCAGCAGCCGCGCGGCGCGGCAGCAGTCAATCAGCGGCAGGCCACCACAGCACCCACACACAGCCAGCCGGGCTTTGGGTCACAAGAATTCCGGTCAGCACAAGGAGCACCGCGGCACACACCAACACCACGCACACACACCACCACGCCACGCACACCCACCAGCTACGACACACAATCACACACACTCCAACAAACACCACCGCACATTCATCATAGACGAGTTTTTTTTGGGATATCGACCGCACACGCACAACAAACACACGCACTTTAGCGCGCACAACCCAGCATCACCAACGTGTTACGTTACGTCCAGACCACCGCACATTCACCCACACACACACACCAGTACACAGATATAATAATATTACATAACACCCAACGATACCACGACCCAACATTCAAAGCCAGTTGCACATTGCCTCCACACACACACACACACACGTTCGTTCTAGCACCGACTGACCGGTTTGCGCTGTAGCCTATCTTCTCGTCTAGTGTTTGCATGGCCGGCACTTAAATATCGCCAAGAGATGGATCAACACAAACGCACGGGACGTCACGAGCAAATCACTAAACACACCTATAAGCATGCCGCACGCTCGCGAGCATACAAACACAGCGACAAGACAAGACCAAGCAGCTAGCCGCAGCAGCAGCAGCAGCAGCATGCGGCCAAGGCTTGGTCGCCTTCTAGGCTGTGAAGAGCGCCGAGGTGTTGGTGAGGGGGGTGGCTGGAGGGGGGGCCCGCGTTTGGATGTTGTATCACTCCATTACACGCTCTTATGTGGTAATGTAGTGTGTACACACGCACGCCGCTTTAAGGAGGTAAATTACCGGCGCGCTGACCCTCTTTAAGCCGATCATGTATGTTAACAACGTTATTTTGAAGTCGGCGCAGCTTCCGTAGTCCGGCTTGTACACACGGACGCGCATGTAGGGAGGGACCTCTGTGCGAAATCGTCGCGCATAGTTGGTGCAGGTTGCTTTTAAGCTTTATGATGTTTTACGACGGTCATCTAAATTAAGTTTGGTCCTGCCAGAATATATTCCGTTTAACGAGGTCGCTGCTCTTGTCTTTATCCGATAAAGCTAACTTGCGTAAGCAGATTGTTTTTCAAACACGATCGCGCACGTTTATTTGAGGCCAGATGAAGCGCGTCGCGAATGTATGCTACTGTATTCACTCAAGCATGAAACCGAACATAATACATTTCTTTATTATACTTTTTGATGTGCTAGAATTTTTGTATATGATTTATAGAATCTCGATCCATATGCTCAACACCAGATCCTGTACCATAAGCCGTTCTCGAAAATACGTGATACCACGTGACTATCACGCGCGAGCACCAGCAACCGAACGCAAATTCTTATAACAGTAACCTTAACTCTCGAAGTTTGCTATGATATTCAGACCCTCTACAGCACGCAGAACAACTGCGCGTCTAGCATACGCTACTCAACACAGAGCACTATGGGACTCACACCTGACTGGCCACAGGCTAAGTTCTCACACACGAGACATAGAGACTCAGCAGCTTAGGCACCCTCTATATATAGGCGCTACTCTGGTTTTCGCCCGTCTTCACTAACATACGAACGCTCCCCGAAACATAGAATATAATACACATCTGCGCGGCAAGGCTACTAAGGCAAATGCAAGGTTCAACTCCACGCGCACAATCTATCGCATATTACAGGCAAACACACTCGGTCGCTAACAAAACTGTAAGTATGCGTGGCCTCCAGATCATGGGGGGGAAAAAAAAATAAAAATGCACTTTTTCGGGGCCAGCTTTTTTAAACTTGCGTGCATGAAAATTATACTCTAAAATTTTGTTTGCATTGAAATCTAGTGCAAACTTTACACGGGGGATCTTTGTTTGAGCATATTCGCGGGGGCTCTTTTTCGGCATTTCGGGGCTCTTTTGGGCATGTTCGGGCTAAATTCGCCCCGAGCCGGCCGTGTATTTTTTCACTGCCGCCGGCATGATTGCTATCGATCATCTATAAAGGTCCCGCTGGGAACCATAATTAACGACTATAGACTCTTTTTGTTCCCGTATAGCGTCGGGAATATTTAAGTGCGGGGCAATCACAATTTCAAACTGTACAAAGGCAAAGACTGCGCGGACAACCGAACCAACCTTAAACGTTTGTAAGACATGGAAAAATTAGAAAGCATTTCATTCCTAGTGCACACACAATGACGAACAACGTCGCGGCCATAATAACCTGCGACATAACAAAGATAATTTAGAATACATGAACGTAGTTTAGACGACGCGAGAAATACATGGTCACGAGATCTTGGCACGATTGTGGGAGCTTCGCATGTATTTAAAAACCTCTTTACAGTTTGACATAAAATGTTGTCGCTTGGGTTACGGTTAATTTCTAACGGCTACTAAGACGTTAGCATTTCTAAGTATATCATCTGCTGCAATAGACGGGATGGGAGAAATGTTTGCACATATCCATAGTATTTCCGCCTTAGCTGTGGTAACAGGCGCTTTCAGAATGAACACTGTCGCTTGAAACACATGTGTAGGTGTATACAAGTCTCCAGAGTATAGCTTAGCAATTGTGATAACCACATAATTATTAGTCAAATGTAATAGGTGCTAATATTGACAACATCAGTATTTACACTATGAACCTTCTGTTGAAAAGTTAACGAGTTGATAGATAGACGAATAGTGATGACTTAATTGCCACATTTTATTAGTGATACGTAATAGGTGATAATTAATAGTATAATATTGTTGCGTAAGAAGATATAAAGAGTATATTTTTTTGTTGTGGCGCAAGCTGTTATTTTTGCGTTATATAATAGAGCCAAAACCCTTTATTGTCGTCTATTTTCTAACAACAGATTCTCTTTTAATAGAAAATATGTTGTTCGGTGATATCAACAGTTTTCGTTTCATTGGAACTAAATTTGTTACTACTAACAGGAATTAATACTCAATATATGAACTACTTATTCCATCAGTAATTAATCCAAATAATTACCTCCATAATGTTTTATCTATGTATCAGTACAATCCCACGTAGCATCAACTCGACATATGTTAACATCATGTATGGAAAAACTATAGGCGATGATCAATTAATGATATTTACCTGAACTGTTTATTCAACTCTTAAATCAATACTGGATGGACCGCCTCAACCGCCTCCAATTTTTAATACTGTATTTTCTTTAATAATGTACTTTCCTTACAGAAATATTCGCATGGTGTGTCCGCTCAAGCACGGACGAATTTCGCTGCGAATTTTATCCGCACAGAAATTCGCAGTGTACAAAACATGTTCAAAACATTCAAAACATACTAAAGAGTGATCAAACATGTTTGACATTTTCGCTGCGGACGTGCGCATAAATTCGCATTGTGTGTCCCATTGTTGGTGCGGCCGATTGTTATAATGCAGCGAATCATTGATCAGTATGCTAATCACGTGACCACATGACTTTTGGAGCCATGGTGGCGCCGTGTGGCGCCAGTAGATCGCATGTAGTGTGTACGCTGCGGACGTTTGAATAAATTCGCATGGTGTGTCCGCTCAATTATCGCATGCGGGTGCGAATATTTTCGCCGCGATTTTCGCTGCGGATATGATCGCCGCGGACCTGCGAATAAATTCACATGGTGTGTCCCAGGCTTAAAGGGACATTAGCCCCTAGGATTTTACTGCATACAACTGTACTTACTGTATAGCAAATCGTCTATACCCACACGTATTTGTTACCAGATACCTAATTTAATTGTTATAATTAATTACACATCAATGC
>NW_014577693.1:49955-55874 GCF_000485595.1 Priapulus caudatus
CGTCGGGAGATAAGGTTGCTTATAAAGAG
The DNA here is from genome assembly GCF_000485595.1 of Priapulus caudatus. Taxonomy (NCBI): domain Eukaryota; kingdom Metazoa; phylum Priapulida; class Priapulimorpha; order Priapulimorphida; family Priapulidae; genus Priapulus; species Priapulus caudatus. The sequence goes on from NW_014577693.1 coordinate 49,985, forward strand.
CGCAGAGTGTACTGGTAGCATCTTTCCCACCCCCTCAAAACCCTCTGTTCTGTCTGTGGTGCCACCCAGGGGCTGCACCGCCTGATAATAGTAGACCCAACAAAGAATGAAAAACAGATGTAATAATGTTTTTAATGATTTATTCTCGAAACGAAATATTTTGAAGATGTGCGGCACAGATTGTTAACAATCGCAACTCAACATGTAGACAAGCGTTCATCGTAATCTATTAGGTATTATCAAGACTACATAATAGGGATTATTACTCTCTAATTATGCTAGTCTTGGGTATTATGCAATGCCTGTAAGTACTCCTGTTGCATTTCTCTTCTCGTAAAAAATGTCATCACTAATAACTCGCAAAAGCATTCTCTTGCTCCAGATATTCTACCGTCGGTGAAGCAGGCTTATCCAATGCCACGTTCCCATTCTCTTTCTTAATAACGTCGGAAGCTATATCTCACCAACATTTTTATGATAGGGTTGTCTGTATAAAGTTAAACAGTTCCAGATTAACTGTTGCATTTTTGAATTGAATTGCTTATGCCTTTATCGAACCGTAAGCCTGTTTTACATGTTGATTGCGATTGTTAAATTATTGTGCCAGCCACCATCGCCGAAAATATTTCTAATCAACACGCAAACCGAGGGCAAACTTAAGCGAATTCATCATTTTCACTGCACCGACTGTCTTCTCACGTTCGTAAACCTGCGATTCCGAATCTTGGCGTCGTGTGGCGGCGCAAAAGCATGGCGGGCAGAAATATCAAGCCCTGACGCGCCCGGCGTCCAATCACAGCCACTCGTAATGGTGCCGATACTAGATGTTTACAGCCTGTGTCTATAAAGAGGACAATTGTAAGTTATGGTCGACGTCAAAGTGAAGTATTAAAAGTTAATTGCATACTTGACTTAAGTTATAGACTGGGTCTATGTGGCTTGTAATGTTAATCTATGTCACTCTAATTGGCACACGAACATAGTGTGAATTAACATTCCTGGATCCATTCCTACGTGATACATGAAGCTGGTCTTGATACTGGTGGTAACACTACGGGAGGTGGCATTGATGACTGATGGCCTACACGTACGGAAACTTGGCCGACCCTTGGCTGGGTACGCACAAATGCGAGCCAAAGCGATGCCTGGTGCTGAAAGATATTATCTCATCATTGTAATGAGTATGTCTGAGGGCGGCGTTGAACCATTTTTTCAACTAAATAATGGATACTAATCTTGGTATAGGCCGATAGGTAAACATAAGAATTTTGAATAATGCTCCTAAATGATTGACTGTTTAATATGGGTTGCGTTGCACAATATTTGCCGGTAGTTGACTTCTGGATCGAGGAGAAGCCAATATTGCGGCTGATTATCGCTCGTCTCTGGACGCCTCGCAGATGGAAATGCCGGCCGTATATCCAATGTAGTTGCGCGTAGATCCCGCCGTAAGTTTGCTTTATAAACGAGTCGAGGGCTTTCAGCACTCTAATACTAGTTAGCATATGTAGGTTAAGGCCCGTGCTAAAAGGGCGCCACCCTAAGCAAAATCAAATATGAGTTGTATTTCATAGATAACCCAGGATACACATTGTCCACAGACAGCATGGTGCGATCATAGCAACCAATAACCTGACGGCCAGTCACGATTATTAGGTTGCAAAGCGCGCCATTTGTGTGCTGAAGCAGACGTAGAGGTGAGAACAAATAGCCAAGCGAATAGCAAAGTAGCAGTAGCATAGGCAGCAGTCAGCAGCAGCAGGCAGTACAGTCAGCATCAGTCGCTTTGTATGGCAGCAGCAGGCAGCAGGCAGGCAGCAGCAGCAGCGACAGCAGGAGTAGCGCAGCAGCAGCCGCGCGGCGCGGCAGCAGTCAATCAGCGGCAGGCCACCACAGCACCCACACACAGCCAGCCGGGCTTTGGGTCACAAGAATTCCGGTCAGCACAAGGAGCACCGCGGCACACACCAACACCACGCACACACACCACCACGCCACGCACACCCACCAGCTACGACACACAATCACACACACTCCAACAAACACCACCGCACATTCATCATAGACGAGTTTTTTTTGGGATATCGACCGCACACGCACAACAAACACACGCACTTTAGCGCGCACAACCCAGCATCACCAACGTGTTACGTTACGTCCAGACCACCGCACATTCACCCACACACACACACCAGTACACAGATATAATAATATTACATAACACCCAACGATACCACGACCCAACATTCAAAGCCAGTTGCACATTGCCTCCACACACACACACACACACGTTCGTTCTAGCACCGACTGACCGGTTTGCGCTGTAGCCTATCTTCTCGTCTAGTGTTTGCATGGCCGGCACTTAAATATCGCCAAGAGATGGATCAACACAAACGCACGGGACGTCACGAGCAAATCACTAAACACACCTATAAGCATGCCGCACGCTCGCGAGCATACAAACACAGCGACAAGACAAGACCAAGCAGCTAGCCGCAGCAGCAGCAGCAGCAGCATGCGGCCAAGGCTTGGTCGCCTTCTAGGCTGTGAAGAGCGCCGAGGTGTTGGTGAGGGGGGTGGCTGGAGGGGGGGCCCGCGTTTGGATGTTGTATCACTCCATTACACGCTCTTATGTGGTAATGTAGTGTGTACACACGCACGCCGCTTTAAGGAGGTAAATTACCGGCGCGCTGACCCTCTTTAAGCCGATCATGTATGTTAACAACGTTATTTTGAAGTCGGCGCAGCTTCCGTAGTCCGGCTTGTACACACGGACGCGCATGTAGGGAGGGACCTCTGTGCGAAATCGTCGCGATAGTTTGTGCAGTTTGCTTTTAAGTTTATGATTGTTTTACGACGGTCACTGAAATTAAGTTGTCGCTGCCAGAAATATTCCGTTTAACGCGAGGTCGGCTGTCTTGTTATCCGATAAAGCTAACTATGCGTAAGAGATTGTTTTTCAAACACATCGGCACGTTTATTTGAGGCCACGATGAAGCGCGGTCGCGAATGTATGCTACTGGTATTCACTGCTAAGCATGAAAGCCGAACATAATCATTTCTTTATATACTTTTTTGATGTGTAGAATTTTTGTATATGATTTATAGAATCTCGATCCATATGCTCAACACCAGATCCTGTACCATAAGCCGTTCTCGAAAATACGTGATACCACGTGACTATCACGCGCGAGCACCAGCAACCGAACGCAAATTCTTATAACAGTAACCTTAACTCTCGAAGTTTGCTATGATATTCAGACCCTCTACAGCACGCAGAACAACTGCGCGTCTAGCATACGCTACTCAACACAGAGCACTATGGGACTCACACCTGACTGGCCACAGGCTAAGTTCTCACACACGAGACATAGAGACTCAGCAGCTTAGGCACCCTCTATATATAGGCGCTACTCTGGTTTTCGCCCGTCTTCACTAACATACGAACGCTCCCCGAAACATAGAATATAATACACATCTGCGCGGCAAGGCTACTAAGGCAAATGCAAGGTTCAACTCCACGCGCACAATCTATCGCATATTACAGGCAAACACACTCGGTCGCTAACAAAACTGTAAGTATGCGTGGCCTCCAGATCATGGGGGGGAAAAAAAAATAAAAATGCACTTTTTCGGGGCCAGCTTTTTTAAACTTGCGTGCATGAAAATTATACTCTAAAATTTTGTTTGCATTGAAATCTAGTGCAAACTTTACACGGGGGATCTTTGTTTGAGCATATTCGATTTCCGGGGCTCTTTTTGGCATTTCCGGGGCTCTTTTTGGCATTTCGGGGGCTAAATCGCCCCGAGCCCCCGTGTATTTTTTTCACTGCCCCAGATGGCTATCGATCATTAGTAAAGTCTGGGAACATAATTAACACTATAACTCTGTGTTCCCCGTATAGCTCGGGATATGTTAAGTGGGGACAATCACATTTAACTGGACAACACTGCGGCGACAACGACCAACCTTAACGTTTGAAGACATTTGGGAAAATTAGAAACATTTCATTCCAGTGCACACACACACGACAACGTCCGGCCATAATAACTGCGACAACAAAGATATTTAGAATACAAGACGTAATTAGAACGCGAGAATGCATGGGTCACGAGATCTTCACGATTGTGTGCGATTCGCATGTATTTAAAAACCTCTTTACAGTTTGACATAAAATGTTGTCGCTTGGGTTACGGTTAATTTCTAACGGCTACTAAGACGTTAGCATTTCTAAGTATATCATCTGCTGCAATAGACGAGATGTGAGAAATGTTTGAACATATCCATAGTATTTCCGCCTTAGCTGTGGTAACAGGCGCTTTCAGAATAAACACTGTCGCTTGAAAGACATGTGTGGGTGTATACAAGTCTCCAGAGTAGCTTAGCAATTGTGATAACCACATAATTATTAGTCAAATGTAATAGGTGCTAATATTGACAACATCTGTATTTACACTATGAACCTTCTGATGAAAAGTTGACGAGTTGATAGATAGACGAATAGTGATGACTTAATTGCCACATTTTATTAGTGATACGTAATAGGTGATAATTAATAGCATAATATTGTTGCGTAAGAAGATATAAAGAGTATATTTCAATGATGCAGCGAAAGCTGATAATTGAGTGATATATAATAGGGCCAAATTATTTTTGCAGCAATCAACCCTGACGGCCCAGCTCCAATCACAGCCACTCGTGATGGTGCCATACTAGATGTTTAACACATGATGATTATATCGAGACCAGTGTAACTGTAATATGTATATTGTTATATACTTATATTTATATATATACATTTGCATTGCTGAAAATAATTTGTTAATTATTTAGCTTGACTATATGATCAAATTTGCAGTCTGTGCGGGGCATTAGAATCGGTATTGTTAAAGAGAAGATAGTAAAAATACGGATTTGTTACATGATTTGTTACCGCGCGTGATCATCATGTAAAGTTAAATGTTGTTTAGATATAGTTATTTTTAATAATGTTTGTACCTTTCTAAGAAGATCTCGCATTCTGACACTAAACTTACCTTGCGCAGCTTGTGATCTTATAAAGAATGAGTTGTATCTGCAGTCCAGCTATGCGACTTGCGTCTACTGATATTGTGTTTCCCTCGTCCCATTTACTCTTCATGAACGAGTTATTTTACGAGTATTGAGTGCGTCAAGGTTATACATACGCCTATCCCTAAAGCGACATATTTCCTAGTCTGAAAAACAGTGCCACCTTGTCGTCTCTCTGTGCCTGGGAAATTTATCGCTCCCAGGCTCGCGGGTGTTTTTCGGGTTGATGATTGCTTGTCTCGGACTCCGGCTGGGTCGTCGCAGACTGAAGGTCTCGAGTAAAACACAAACACAACGAAGTAACAGCATTGTCAGTTTTCGAAACGCAAACTTTATTGTATAGGTCATATATATATTCTACAGCGCTAATATCCACACGATATTTTAGAATCTATAATAGGGACGTGCTTACGTAATAGGTAGGTTGTGAGCCATGAATATAGTGAGCCATGTATGGAAAAACTATAGGCGATGACCAATTAATGATATTTACCTGAACAGTTTATTCAACTCTTTCAATACTGGATGGACCGCCTCAACCGCCTCTAATTTTTAATAATATATTTTCCTTAATATGAAGGTTTTCGAACGTTATGTTCGTATAGCATTTAACCCCTTATAACATTATGTGTGCATTAATACAATCGCAAGCATGAATAGGCTAATGTGTCAAATATACATTATATAAACCACAAGAATGGAACAAACTACAAAAACTACAAGAAGAAAACTCGTCGTACGCACATCATTACTAGGCGGGTTTAGGATCGAGGTAGTCATACTCCCTGTACGTCATCACATTTTTACACACTTCAACAA
>NW_014577693.1:56166-57459 GCF_000485595.1 Priapulus caudatus
GAAAGTGGATTTGCTATAGAAATATAAATATTCTCGTAATCCAACATATCAAAATAAGCGCATTCCTGTAGCAGTAGAAGCAGCGCACCTGTATAGAGTTCTGGATGGCGGTAATCATGGCTGTGCAGCTGTACCCCGCTAAAGCTCTCCTTACCAGGAATGTCTGGGTAGTGGGGGACACTACCGTGTCCAGAGCAGACTAATACAGCATCAAACACCTTCTCCTTGCTGCCTCCTCCCTGAAGGGCAGTCGTGCGCACCAACCACTGTGGTCTGTTGGGAGATTTGTGGGCATCTCCTGATGGGACAGGCTTTGGGGTGATACGTTTTACAGACGTTACATCTGTATTCAGTTGGATATCTTTTCGAAGGTTGAAGTGGTCGGCATAGGCAAATAGGTAGTCTTGCACCTGCGCAAAACATCGAGGACTATATTTCAAACCCACTGAGTAAATTTCGTTAACTGTAAATATGTGTCGTGGTACTTTAAATGATCATAATTCGTGTTTAAACATTAAAACCTTCTACTCATTATATCAGCCAATGTTATTATCACGAAACCTACAATACTAACCTTTTTCCAGGGAAGGAATTTTCCTTTTAGATCAGAAGGGAAGGGAAAGTCAGGGAACTCCATCGCCTGCGTAGGTAGGTTGGTGACAAGGTTCTTGTAGATACTTGAGTGTACTGGGTAGCCATTTTCCGCCAAGCCTGTCTTCTCTGAGTACAACCATGTGCCTCCTAACGGAACGAAACAAACAAGCGTATTAATAACAAGATCCTACATTCTATCGTACATATTTTATTCTACCAATTACTCTAATGTTCTTCTCATAAGAACGACAAACGTAACAGGAGAACCTTTGACGAGGCATGTTTGTATGTAAGGATGTCCCACTATGATCTGCAAAGAGTATTTTAAGCAAGAAACCTCACCGATGTTATCTCCACGTTCGTAAACCTCGAAGTCGAAATCTTGCGGTCGTGAGGCAAGCATGCGGGCAGCAATCAACCCTGACGGCCCGGCTCCAATCACAGCCACTCGTAAGGACGGCATGCTAAACGTTCAACCTGTGATCATATATAGGAAACAATGCAATTTAAGCAGCATCTAAAATTTGCGTTGCTTTAAATAATGTAAAAAGACTAATTCAAGTTGGATCTTATACTTGAATGTTATTGAGAACATTATTGTTGTAAAGGTACGCGGACCTGTGTCTCTTAAGTACACTCACTCACGCATGCCCACACACACACACACACACACACACACACACACACACACACACACAC
>NW_014577693.1:57702-63186 GCF_000485595.1 Priapulus caudatus
ACACGCACGCACGCACGCACGCACACACACACACACACACTCACGCACGCACGCACGCACTCACACGCACACGCACACGCACACACACACTCACACGCACACGCACACGCACACATACACACACACGCACGCACACACGCACGCGCACACATACACGTATACACGCACGCGCACACACACGCGCGCGCACATGTACACACACGCACACGCGCACGCTCACGCTCATAGCTGCCAGCGCGTGATACTTTCGTAGGAGGTTCCCGCGGTCGCGTGCGCCTTGCCGCGGAACTGCGCGCAAGATTCGCGCTTAGCGGGCAGGATCAACACCTCTCAGGCGACGCTTCTCTGGTATCCGGTCTTTCATCTGGTTTCCCTCTAGGAACCAGTTATTTACGCATGTATAGTATGTAGGTTGAGCCAGTGGCGCCCGCAGATAGAAGCACTGGAAGCACAGTGCTTCCAGTAAATTTTGGGTTAAAAAAAAAAATTCTACATTTTTTTCTTAAATCTCTCTCGCAAGACTCACCAGATTGCATCTCCAGACGTCTACCATTCAACATTTTTTAGGGGGGGGGGCATGCCCCCAGACCCCCCTAGCATGCAGCGCGCCTGCTTTTTATTATCACTGAAGATTTTATTCTTCTGTGCTTCTACTTTCTTAAGACCTGTGGGCGCCAGTGTGTTGAGCTAATATATATTCCCACCCCTGCAAAGATCATCTTTCCTGAGCTGAAATCGAATGTCGCCGACGCCAGCTATATATATGCACCGCATGATTGCTTTTTTGCATTATTTATCTGTGGAATTGTATTGATATATCTGTTTGTGTAGTTGGCCTACTTGTTTACCCAAGAAACGACCATGGTACAGTGCACCTACATTGACCAAACGTGTTTACGACTTTCCCATGGTCCATACATTGCTATTGGCAGAGAATGGTTTGAATGTTCACTCCAGCTATTCGGCCTATGCTTGTTGATTATGCGTTTCCCTAGTATTTCCCTGGGAAACAATTATTTAAAGAAGCGTTAAGAAGGTCAAGGTTATATATTCCCGTGCCCATCGACTGATAATCTTTTCCAACACGAGAAGGAATACCCCCTAGTTTCAGTTGGCCACATGCTCACACAGAAAAAAAGCCATGATTTAGTGCAGCAACTTTGGCCAGGCAAGTATTCAAGGTGCATAAATTGCTATCGCTACGGTGTCTTATCGGGTATATAAGCCGTTGCGAGTAACCAGAAATGCTAGGATAAAGATTATATCCCCAATTAGTGTCTGTAACGAGAGCATCAAATCTATCGAATTCAATTTCAAAACTATAACTACTGCTGCATTAAGGGCCAACAGAGCAGACCAGTATGCCATTCAATTATCATTTATTAATGTTTATGCTATTTTGATAAATAATAAAGATGCGGACATCACCACAATTGCAATAACAAACTATGATGTGTATATTGGCTTCTGTACTACAAGTAACGTGCAGTCACAACCCCGGTAACAAAACTTCATCAGTACCAGGGATTGATATATAGATTTGATGATGATTCAGGTTTTAACTACAGCTTATATGCGTTCTTGACACGGTGTTTTGTTGTATGCACAGTTGTAAGTCATTTTATCTAGCTGTAAATTTGAACACGATACATGAACGTTTACCTATTAGTGATTATTCCAAATAACTTGCACCATATATACTGATTTGTCTGTGCGTGCGTGTGTGTAGCCGCACGTGAAAATAGGTCAACGCGTATATAGGAATGGTTGTTAAGAAAACTCAGCGTTACTATTACTGACCCGGTTTTGGGTCAAGATAGTCATACTCTCTGAATGTTTCATATATGTTTTACATATTTCAGCAAACACACCATTGACACATCGATACCTTAATTCCAGGAAATTGCAGCAATGTCACCGCAGTCCAAAGCCATGGATCGAGGAGGAGAGATCAGGTACCTGTGGGCCTGAGCTGTGGGCGTGGCAGAGCATCTGTCCGCTAGCCACTCGTGTGCGGGACGCGTGATTTTTTTTTCTAGGTCAATCAAGAACATAGGGCTCTAGTGAGCGCGCGCGCGCGTCACGCGTACGGGACTCAGTTTCCGCCTCTTCATTTATCTCTTGCTCACAAGGGGGCGCCAGTGATCCGTCGAGGATCTTGAGAGCAACTGGAACTTGTATTGGGGGCCAGCTATGCGGCTTGCGGTTGCCGTTTTCAGCCTCCCTGCCTGTATCTATACGAGTGTTTTTGCACAGGTATTCAGACTGTCAATGTTCAAAATATTCCTACGTAACCCTCGAATTATAATTTTTCCCAGCCTGAGAGGGAATATCCCCTGGTCGAAGTCTGCAGTTCAACGTTCTCACTCAATGAACAGCCATGGTTTAGTGTAGTGTTGTATTGTACATTGTGCGTTGTAATTAACCAGTGGCGCTTCTAACCAGGCGAGGCAGTGGGACTTATTGTCCTGTTCGTTGTTCGTTGTTGTTTTTGTAATGACACGGGACGTAGGGTAATGACGAAAAACCGGTCGGATCCAAATGTCGAGCTGTTTTTAGAAGCGTATAAATAGACAAGCTCAGATAGAGAGAAGATAGTTACCTACCAGGAGACGTACGTGAGTCATATACGATGTAGAGAGCCAGAGAGGACAGACGCCAGGCGGGTTCCAATATGGACGAAAATTAACCTAGGCTGTCGTATGTAGTATATGTATGTAAATATTTTGCATGTGTTCGGGTGACTAAATAAATCAGTCTTCAATAACAACCTGCTACGATGGATCATCTCTCTACTGGTTATCACACGACTACGCTACAAGTCTACGCTGTCGACGCTACAGATCCTACACGGAGATCTTCAACCTTTCCCATTGGTGGAGGATCCAACGATCTGCAACGCTACAATCTATCGAGCTACCGACCTCCGGCGGCCCGATCGGCCATCGGCATGGCGGCTAAATATCTTTGTTGTCGCAGTTATTATGGCCGGACGTTGTCGTGTGTGTGTGCACTGGAATGAAATGTTACTAATTTTCCCAAATGTCTTCAAACTTTAAAGTTGGTCGTTGTCGCCGCAGTCTTGTCCAGTTAAATGTGATTGACCCCACTTAACATATCCCGAGCTATACGGGGAACACAGAGTTATAGTGTTAATTATGTTCCCAGACTTTACTAATGATCGATAGCCATCTGGGGCAGTGAAAAAAATACACGGGGGCTCGGGGCGATTCAAGAGCTGGCAGCACGCATCAGACAAGATGCAGTTACATGTGACTTCGCATCCATTAAAGACCCCCTAGACGAGGCCATGCGCACACGCTTCATCTGTTCAGTGAACAATGAGGCCGTCTTGAAGGCGTTGTTTAAAATCAAGGATGACGAACTGTCGTACGCTCGAGCAATCCAGGTCGCCATGGAGACTGAAGATGCGGCAAAGGTAGCCAAGGAAACCGTGCATGGGATTCAGCCGAGGCTGGTGAATAAGCTGCAGCATGAGCCACGCTCTTCACCACCTGGGTCAAGTGGAGGGCACTCGACTAACCATGGACCCAGATACACCAGGGCGTTTCCACAGGGAGTCTGTGGGCGTTGTGGCAGGTCTGACCATATTAGCAAAGTATGCCCATACCTTACCGCAACCTGCCATTTCTGCCAACGGAAAGGGCACCTTCAGTCTGTCTGTCTGCAGAAGAAGAGAGGCAACAAGCCAGCGGTGAAGACCATTTACAAGCAGAGACTCCAGACGGTGAAACGGCAGGGAGAAATCCCTGAGCTCCTGCAACCCATCTCTCTGAACGGAAAGAAGTTCGATTTTGAGATCGACACTGGTGCGGGAGACAACTTTTGCTCGGGAGACGTGTGGGTAATTACAAAAATAACAAAACGTAAGCGGGATACCCGTTCATACAAAGATCGCATATAAAACACAATATGTATCGATTGGTACATGTCTGTGTCAAGCTTTAGCAGTTAGACTTAAGTCAAGTATATGCCAATGAACTTTTTATAATACACTTCGACGTGAGAATACCTTAAACTTACACTGGTCTCTATATAATCATGTGTTAAACATCTAGTATGGCACCATTACGAGTGGCTGTGATTGGAGCCGGCCCGTCAGGGTCGATTGCTGCTCGCCTGCTTGCCGCACGACCGCAAGATATCGAATTCGAAGTCTATGCACGTGGAGATAGCATCGGTGAGTGGAAGCCATGTATTACCTACAAGACATCTCCGTATAAAAACGTATGTCATCAGTTGTTTGCCTGCTAGATTTGTCTTTTTCATGACAAACGATCTAAATCGGTGCATATAGGCAGCATGAAAATTGTCGGAGAAAATCTTTTCGTGCTGGCACAAGCAATGATGTCCGATGCATTGTAAAATTTTTGGAAGAGGATGTTAAAGTGAGGTTGAAGGGCCACCATATCTCCCCGTGCATCAATTAACGCTTGTAAACACCTGGAAGGTAGGCACTTACTTACTTATCCTCTTCACTCCCAGTAAAGCACAAGGCCCAAACAGAACTTCGTCATGCTGTACGGTCTTTAGCTCCGCCTTGACGGTCCGGCGCCAGGTGGTCTTTGGCCATCCTCTTTTTTTGTTTTCCTTGAGGTGTCCAGCGTAGTGCTTTTTTTAGATGGTGTTGTCCGGCATTCTGAACACATGCCCAGGCCATCTGAGTCTGCGTTGTTTGGTCTCCTCAACAGTGCAGGATGAACTGGTCTTGGCACTGGAACTGGAAAGTAGGTGATACAATGTAAAATGACATGCAAGATATAGTTAATACACTTACTCCTCTTCTGCGCTTCACTGCACTAGGTGGCATGTGGATGTACTCAGAAAAGACAGGCCTAACTGAACCCAGTACACTCGAGTATATACAAGAGCCTTGTCACCAACCTACCTACCCAGGGGATGGAGTACCCTGACTTTCCCTTCCCTTCGAATCTAAAAGGCAAATTCCTTCACTGGCAGCAGGCATGTATTATTGTTTTTTTAATTAAGATTATCCGCAACCGTAACAATTTAAATAGGTAATGTTTGAACAGGACTACCCGCTAATCTATATTGTTATTGCCTGTAAAGCTATAAAAGGGCACAATAAATAGTCGCAACTGATGAAATGTACTCGGAATTATCATCGCAATTGTATTGACACATTTATAAACGCTTTGTACAGGTACAAGACTACCTCCATGCCTATGCCGACCACTTCAACCTTCGAAAAGATATCCAACTAAATACAGATGTAACGTCTGTAAAACGCATCACCAAAAGCCTGTCTCATCAGGAAATCGCCACCAATCTCCCAACAGACCTCAGTGGTTGGTGCGCACGACTGCCCTTCAGGAGGAGGCAGCAAGGAGAAGGTGTTTGATGCTGTGCTAGTCTGCTCTGGACACCATAGTGTCCGTCACTATCAGACATTCCTGGTCAGGAGAGCTTAGCGGGGTACAGCTGCACAGCCATGACCTAACG
>NW_014577693.1:65109-69664 GCF_000485595.1 Priapulus caudatus
AAGCTGGGGAAGCCATGCCTACAGCAGCCAACAAGCCATACAAAGGGAGCTACAGGAAATCAGCTGACGGTCCATTGGGCGTTTACAGCGAATGCAAGCTGGACCACCAAGAAACTCGAAGCGCGGAACATAGAGTTCACGGTGACGAGTTCCCAGCGCTCAACCTGTTAGGTCGTAGCGCCATACATGAAATGGGAATAGACATTAATGTTTTTTTTCATCGCCGCTCTTTACCCGATGGTACCGTGCATACCATATCGAACGATCTGCATCCAGATCGGTCGTTACAGACAGCCTGCCAGCAGGTTTGTGATGAGCATCCGGAGGTATTCAAACGGGAGCTCGGATGCTTGAAGGACTTTGAATTAGAGATCAAGTTCAAGCGGGATGCGAGGCCCGTATTCTGCAGGCCACGGCCAGTCCCGTACGCAATTCAAGAGGATCTGACACAAGCATATGATGCCGGCATCAGGAGGGGTGTGTGGAAGCCCGCACAATTCAATGATAGTGGCACACCCGTCGTTCGATCAGGAAGGTGGGCCACCTGGCGAGCAGAAACCGAAGCTACGAGTCTGTGGGGATTACTCTGTTACGGTAAACCCACAATTAGATACCCCACGACCCTATGCTCTCCCCGAGGATCTCATGAGGAAACTGGGTGGAGGACACGGTTTCACTAAACTCGACCTGGCGGATGCTACAACCAGATAAAGCTCGCTCCTGAAAGCCAGAAAAGGCTAGCCCTCAGTACAACCGAGGCGTACTGCTTCAACTTCGGCTGCCGTTCGGATCAGTTCGGCACCAGGTTATTTCAAGAGATCATGGAACAGCTCACCAGTGATCTACAGGGAGTGGCAGTCTACCTGACGACTTTCTCGTCAGCGGTGCCAATGCTCAGAGCATCTCCCAAATCTACGCGCATTGCTTCAACGCTTAGAAGAGAAAGGCTACGATGTCGCATGGAGAAGTGCTCATTCGCTCAACCCGTAGTGAGTACCTGAGGCCACAAGCTTTCCAAAAAGGGATTGAGAAGGGGCTAAGGTCAAGACGCGGTTATCAAGATGCGCCACCGGAAAACGTTTCCGGCCTGCGTTCATTCTTGGGGTCTGTGCAGTTCTATGGCAAGTTTCTCCCACATTAGCACTCTCACCGAGCCTCTCTATCGACTGACAAGAAGGACATACCATGAACTGGGGCAGTAGTGAACAACGACTCAGCAGCTGAAACAGGTGGCTTTGCACGCGATTCAGTGCTGGCGCATTTTGACCCATCCCTGCGATTGGGGTGTCATGCGATGCATCAGAAGTTGGCATTGGAGCAGTGTTGTTTCACCGCTATCGTGACGGCAGTGAGCGCCCAATTGCTAACGTATCCAAGACGCTGACAGATACACAGCGCCGCTATAGCCAAGTTCAGAAGGAAGCACTAGCTGTCATTTTTGCGCTAAAAAAATTTCACCAGTTTCTATACGGTCGAAATTTTGTTTTGGTTACAGACCATAAGCCGTTGCTAGCGCTGTTCGGGCCAACCAAGGAAACGCCAATGCTGGCGGCCAATCGTTTGGCTCGCTGGGCTTTGATGCTTAGCCAGTACGACTACACAATAGAATATAGAAAGACGTCGGACCACGGGAACGCCGATGCGCTCAGTCGCCTGCCAGTGGGACCTGACGTCATCTTTGATGGGGAGGAAAGTGAGGCAGATGTTGGCACTGTCTGCACTATTAAAACGGTGAGCCTACAGCTACAGCCAACGGACCCTGGTGTTGTGGGAAAGCAATCAGGCAAGGATCCTGTGATTGCAACGGTGATGCGTCATACCCGTGAGGGATGGCCACCCGAGGATTCACGGTCGAATGTGGAGAGCAATGATGCTATTCAGTCAGAGACTTCAGGAAGCTGGCGGATTCACTGTCGACAGCCCCATGGTGTCTGCTATATGGTTCCAGAGTAGTCATCCCTGAGAGTCTGCATCAGCAAGTGCTTCAATTGCTGCATTTGGGACACTTCGGGATACAGCGGATGAAGCAGCTCGCACGCACACGGTATATTGGCCTAGGATTGCACTGACATTGCCAGAGCTGTGTTACAACTGCACTGCCTGCGCAGAACACCAGAATAAACCAGCAAAGCCGGCCAATCATCCGTGGATGCTGCCAGAGAAACCCTGGAGTAGAATACACCTGGACCATGCCATAAATTTCCTAGGAAGCAACTGGCTGGTCCTGATCGATGCCTACTCTAAATACCCCTGTATACACGCGACAAGCTCTACATCGACGAAGGCAACCATTGACCTACTGGAACAAGACTTCGCTCACTTCGGATATCCACACACGATTGTGACCGACAATGCCACTACGTTCATGTCGGAGGAGTTCCAGGCTTGGTGTCGCGAACGAGGCATCACTCATTTAACAGGAGCCCCTTATCACCCAGCCACGAATGGGCTGCAGAACGCTCTGGTCCAGACTTTCAAGCAAGGACTCAGGAAGTCGACCTGGGCCACCAAAGTGCCCTGCAGCAATTCCTGATGCAGTACCGACGTACACCTTTAGCGGAAGGGTTTTCGCCAAGTGAGCTACTCAATGGCGACAGATCAGTGCCAGATCGATTCTCTTTGCCTTCTCCTGCGCATTGGGCACAGGGAAACAGGCTAAAGAGGCAACCAAATCACAGCACGGGAGACACAGTCTTCTTACCGCCATCCAGAACCTTATACAGGTGCGCTGTCTGTATTAGTATAGATACGGCTTGCTGTTTCATCCTGTGAATAACGAATGCGATTATTTAACTCAAGGCTAAACTACGTTGTTGCACTCACATGAGAGTACTGCGCTTTAATGTTTGCTGTTCCGGAATAGCATAGTGTCCCATTTTTACGAAACAGATAAGCGAGTGCTTGTAATTGGAGCCTATACCTCTGCATTTGACATCATGGGCGATCTGCACTCTCATGCGTCCGAGGTGGTCATCTCACTGACCGCACTGGACCAATTTGGCGTGAGAGAACAGTACAAGAAAGGGCTGCTACCACACAACGTGAGAACAACGCCATTCCCGCAGGCGATCAACGGTAGCGTGGTGACGTTCACCGACGGTGAGACGCTCGAACCAGACGTGATTATTTTCTGCACTGGCTACGAGTATTCGTTCCCATTCCTCGACGCCTCGTGTGATGTCACTGTTAGCGAGGGTAAACGCATACAACCGTTATTCAAGCACATGATCCACAGCAGGTACCACACGCTCATGTTTATCGACATGGTTTATACACCCATCGAGTTTTCGATCGCATACATCCAGGTTTCGTTTGCGTTCAAAATCCTCGATGGCTCGCTGGCGCTCCCTAGCGAGGAAGAGATGATCCAGGAGACGGAAGCAGACTACCGCGATCGAATGGCCAGTGGTCAGAAGACCCACCATGCTCACTCGTACGAGTTTGCTCTTCGTTGGACCCCATATGCGTACTGTGATGAGATTGTTGCTTTTGCTGGTATTGAGCACCTCGTGGCAGAAACGTTTGGATTTGTCATGGGTGTCTTTGCTAGATTGTTTGAAAATGTTATGACGTTTAGAGACCATGACTTCCTTGACCCTATACCGGACCAGTAATGAGACGTTCGTGATGATACGACATACTGAGTTTTAATAACATCACAATACATCTAGGGCGTCTTTAACATGTTGAACAAATGTATACTGTTACCAAATACTGCTGTATACTGATGCACGTAAAAAACGTTACGTAGTTATAATAGAGGTAATAATAATTGGTTGTAGTAATTACTGATTGAATAAATGGGTAATTCATATTTTGATGTTAAATGCATTTTTAGCTCTGCTATTTCTGACATTTAATAATTCTTTCAAACTTATTTTAACGATTATAGTTGAAAATTCTGAAAATTTATAAATTTGCTGTTAGCTAATATTTTATAAATAGAAGTGGACATAAAAGTAAGTTAACCGCAGGCCCAAGTGTCGACCTGGTCGATAACAATATAACGGTAATATCTATTAATTAAGCGTCTCCTATTCCGCCGCTGGCTGTAGCGTTTAAATCAGATGAAATAAGAAGTTAAAAGCATGAAGAGTTACGCAGGTCAATTCTTAAGAGGCTCTTCTTCGTCGAGTCGATTTGTGCTGTCTGTCCTCTTACTCAGATTGCTCAAGTTTTATTGTAGCACAAGATACGATAAGCATCTATACACTTCTCTTAAGTCTCGCTTCTCACTCGTGAATTCTGCTTGCAATTACATTCATAATGGGTGTTATCTTATGCTTCTTAATAATAGTGGGCCGCGCCGTCCACTACTCTATTATATATAGTAGTTCATGAATATATACATGTGTATCTATGTTAGCAGTTAATGTATACTACATAAATCATGTTCATTCACTGCCGAGCTCAATTATGGTGATATGCATGAGCGAATTGCATTCATTAATGCTATCACATCCAGATGTTGATAGAGCTGCCTGTGTATTAAGATTGCCTATACGTGAACAATATACTCTGGGCTCTGTTTGTTGTGGTTATGGTGGGAAAACCT
>NW_014577693.1:70238-89792 GCF_000485595.1 Priapulus caudatus
GGGGGACGTCTGGGTAAAGCTGGGGAAGCCATGCCTACAGCAGCCAACAAGCCAATACAAGGAAGCTACAGGAAATCAGCTGACAGTCATGGGCACGTTTACAGCAAATGCCAAGCTGGACCACCAAGGAAGCACGGAACATAGAGTTCACGGTGACGAAGTTCCCAGCGCTCAACCTGTTAGGTCGTAGCGCCATACATGAAATGGGAATAGACATTAATGTTTTTTTTCATCGCCACTCTTCAACCGATGGTACCGTGCATACCATATCGAACAATCTGCATCCAGATCGGTCGTTACAGACAGCCTGCCAGCAGGTTTGTGATGAGCATCCGGAGGTATTCAAACGGGAGCTCGGATGCTTGAAGGACTTTGAATTAGAGGTCAAGTTCAAGCGGGATTCGAGGCCCATATTCTGCAGGCCGCGGCCAGTCCCGTACGCAATTCAAGAGGATCTCACACAAGCATATGATGCCGGCATCAGGAGGGGTGTGTGGAAGCCCGCACAATTCAATGATAGTGGCACACCCGTCGTTCTGATCAGGAAGGTGGGGCCACCTGGCGAGCAGAAACCGAAGCTACGAGTCTGTGGGGACTACTCTGTTATGGTAAACCCGCAATTAGATACCCACCGACACCCTATGCCTCTCCCCGAGGATCTCATGAGGAAACTAGGCGGAGGACACGGTTTCACTAAACTCGACCTGGTGGATGTTTACAACCAGATAAAGCTCGCTTCTGAAAGCCAGAAAAGGCTAGCCCTCAGTACACACCGAGGCGTACTGCTCCGACTTCGGCCGCCGTTCAGCATCAGTTTGGCACCAGGTTATTTCCAAGATATCATGGAACAGCTCACCAGTGATCTACAGGGAGTGGCAGTCTACCTAGACGACTTTCTCGTCAGCGGTGCCAATGCTCAAGAGCATCTCCAAAATCTACGCGAATTGCTTCAATGCTTAGAAGACAAAAGGCTACGATGTCGCATGGAGAAGTGCTCATTCGCTCAACCCGCAGTTAAGTACTTGGGCCACAAGCTTTCCCAAAAGGGGATTGAGAAGGGGGCTAAGGTCAATGCGGTTATCAAGATGCTGCCACCGGAAAACGTTTTTGGCCTGCGTTCATTCTTGGGGTCTGTGCAGTTCTATGGCAAGTTTCTCCCCAACTTAGCCACTCTCACCGAGCCTCTCTATCGACTGACCAAGAAGGACATACCATGGAACTGGGGCAGTAGTGAGCAAGCGACTTTTCAGCAGCTGAAACAGGTGCTTTGCACGAATTCAATGCTGGCGCATTTTGACCCATCCCTGCCGATTGGGGTGTCATGCGATGCATCAGAAGTTGGCATTGGAGCAGTGTTGTTTCACCGCTATCGTGACGGGAGTGAGCTCCCGATCGCTAACGTATCCAAGACACTGACAGATACACAGCGCCGCTATAGCCAAGTTCAGAAGGAAGCACTAGCTGTCATTTTTGCGCTAAAGAAATTTCACCAGTTTCTATACGGTCGAAATTTTGTTTTGGTTACAGACCATAAGCCGTTGCTAGCGCTGTTTGGGCCAACCAAAGAGACGCCAATGCTGGCGGCCAATCGTTTGGCTTGCTGGGCTTTGATGCTTAGCCAGTACGACTACTCAATAAAATATAGAAAGACGTCGGACCACGGGAACGCCGATGTACTCAGTCGCCTGCCAGTGGGACCTGACGTCATCTTTGATGGGGAGGAAAGTGAGGCAGATGTTGGCACTGTCTGCACTATTAAAACGGTGAGCCTACAGCTACAGCCAACGGACCCTGGTGTCGTGGGAAAGCAATCAGGCAAAGATCCTGTGATTGCAACGATGATGCATCATACCCGTGAGGGATGGCCACCCGAGGATTCACGATCGAATGTGGAGAGCAATGAGTGCTATTCAGTCAGAGACTTCAGGAAGCTGGCGGATTCACTGTCGACAGCCCATGGGTGTTTGCTATATGGTTCCAGAGTAGTCATCCCTGAAAGTCTGCATCAGCAAGTGCTTCAATTGCAGCATTTGGGACACTTCGGGATACAGCGGATGAAGCAGCTCGCACGCACAGCGGTATATTGGCCTAGGATCGACACTGACATTGCAGAGCTGTGTCACAACTGCACTGCTGCGCAGAACACCAGAATAAACCCTTCCAGAGAAACCCTGGAGTAGAATACACCTGGACCATGCCATAAATTTCCTAGGAAGCAACTGGCTGGTCCTGATCGATGCCTACTCCAAATACCCCTGTATACACGCGACAAACTCTACATCGACGAAGGCAACCATTGACCTACTGGAACAAGACTTCGCTCACTTCGGATATCCACACACGATTGTGACCGACAATGCCACTACGTTCATGTCGGAGGAGTTCCAGGCTTAGTGTCGTGAACGAGGCATCACTCACTTGACAGGAGCCCCTTATCACCCAGCCACGAATGGAGCTGCAGAACGCCTGGTCCAGACTTTCAAGCAAGGACTCAGGAAGTCGACGCTGGCACCAAAAGTTGCCCTGCAGCAATTCCTGATGCAGTACCGACGTACACCTTTAGCGGAAGGGTTTTCGCCAAGTGAGCTACTCAATGGCCGACAGATCAGGTGCCAGATCGATTCTCTATTGCCTTCTCCTGCGCATTGGGCACAGGGAAAACAGGCTAAAGAGGCAACCAAATCACAGCACGGTGAGACAAGTCGCATCGTTACTAGACTAGTGCATGCCTACTCACTAGGTGCTCCATGTTATGCACTTTACTGCGGCCCGCGGCGAGACAGAGACCCAAGATTGGTCCCAGCGGTTATCACCAAGGTACATGGTGCCAGCAGCGTCAGCGTGCGTGTGTACCCCCGAGGACCAGTGTGGCGTAGGCCCATTGAACAGCTTCGCCCTTGCTATGGAGTTGAAAAAGACACGGATCCCGGAGAGACCCCAGAGTTATCAGTTCCGGGGCTATCCGCAACTCCGCCTATCTACCCGACAGGTCAGGACGGTTACCCCAGTGGAGACACACCAAATCCTGAGTCAGCGACGTCACGTGTAAGCCAACTGAACCGAACGAAGCGTCGCAATCCGCGCCTTCCAGTAGGTGACGAATACGGGCCAGATAATCCGAGACGTTCCAGTCGACAGCCGAAGCGGCGGACCAAGGCTTATCTATAGTCTACACAACCTTCCGCCTCTCGGTGGGCTCGAGGCTGGTGGGAAGGTGTGACATTATTGTATCATTCGCCCATATTAGGCCCAAAAGGTGGCGCTATATTATTTCCTAAAGCCATGTTCTTGCGTGGTCACTCTACTACGTGGCAGGCTGGAGTGTGGCTGGAATAAATCCTTTGTTGAGTTTATATATTATACGTCAGCTCTTACGACGTTACTTCTAGAAATACAACAGGGATATTAGAAACTATAATTATTGTTTCCGATCATCTGTTTGTTGCACACGTACACAATAGCATCCGGCAACAACCACAACGGGAAATATATTTAGAATCATTTCTATTTTCGCGCGCACACAGTCACGCGTAGACACAGACGCACACAGTCGCGTGACACTTCACGAATAGCCAATCACAGCCGTAGATATGGTTTTCATCAGCACGTGACGAAAAACCTTTGCTCAGCTGTCCATGGACCTCGACTTTTATGAGTCGCATTTGCTTCTTTTGGCATCTGTTAGACGCCTTATTTTACTAAGTGTGTGAGGGCATGGGCGGGACATGGAGTCGGGAGTGTGTGAGCACAGGCACTTGGGACAGTCAGTAAAAACTGAAAATAATATGAACGCACATTCACAAATACTACCCCTCAATTACACTTCCACTCTTGTGTCACTGTATATAAACTTGCTTTCACAAAAACTAATGCAGAACTAGTATCCGCTATAGCCGCACCCGCACTCGCCGCTGCGAGTGTGCTGTGTCGCCATTATAATAATGATATATATATATCATATATATATATATATCATATTATATTATATATAGAAGCTTCTATATATATCTTTTGTAATGCGACACTGTCCCAAGTGCCTGTGTGTGTGAGGGCCTGGACGGGACATGGAGTGGGGAGTGTGTGAGGGCCTGGACGGGACATGGAGTGGGGAGTGTGTGAGGGCCTGGACGGGACATGGAGTGGGGAGTGTGTGAGGGCTGGGGCGGGACATAGAGTGGGGAGTGTGTGAGGGCATGGGCGCAACATAGAGTAGGGAGTGTGTGAGGGCATGGACTCGGGTGGGCAGAAATTGCCGAAATACTTACACGGCGGGTAAGCCCTTGATGTATTTCTGTGATTAAGTGTGTGTGTAGCGGTCAGTGCAAGGCCGTATTTTGTTCTCATAGCTATAAGACTGCGTTCGCGCACTACGTGCTTTTCCCGCCAAACACGCGACATCTGTGCATGTTGGTCATCATCATCTGCTTCGTAATAATTCGCAATCAATCATGATACAATCACAATTCAATATGAGAATATAAGCGAACCAAGAAACGACGTTCCTCGATTTAATACGAATCGTAGCCTCAGCACACGATCCTTCAGTTTTGGGCTCTTGATGGGAAATTTCTTCTTTGTAAATAGTTCTGTTAATGAGCCAACCCTAATCAATACAAGCGGACTGTACCTTAACGCGTCATAGCGTAACGTGTCATTCATAGCAACACCGTTAGCAGTATTCCCCTTCCGTAGACAGCGCCGATTATTGAACACAAAAGAATATTTCATAGCTAACATGTTGATAATTACATATATTATATAAATACACCTATGTAGACCTGTCTATATCTATATATATATATATATATATATATATATATATATATCTTTCTTTTTTTCTCTCTCTCTCTCTCTCTCTCTTTCTCTCTCTCTCTTTCTATATATATATATATATATACGTCTTTATATTATTACCTCCAAGTAATAATAAACACGAATGCAGCTAACGGGATGTCATATAAAAGCTATATGAGAAGACATTAGTGAGTCTGCCGAGCAGGGAACATCATGGTGGGTATACGTATTTATATACATGCGCCGAAAATGTTTACCTAATTTTTACATGAACTTAAGAGCAAATACATATGAAAGACTCCACACCACACAGACGCCTGCACGCACGTACACACACATACTGGCTTTACCATACACACACACTCACGCACGCACGCACGCACGCACGCACACGCACACACACACGCGCGCGCGCATACACACGAACACACGCACGCACGCACACACAAGCAAGCCTCGCACCCATACATACGTGCAGCTATTAGTGCTGAGAGGGTCTATGTCCCCCGGGGTACTCCCGAAACGTACCCTTGGTTTGGTCCGGTATACCGGAACGTACCCTGGTAACTATCTAATATGCCGGACAGTACCTCGCCTACTCCACTAACGAGTCTGGGGAGTCGCCTACGCCTACTCCCTAACCCTAACCTTAACCCTAACCCTAACCCTAACCCTAACCCTAACCCTAACCCTAACCCTAACCCTAACCCTAACCCTAACCATATCAAATAGTGACCAGGGTACGTTCCGGTATACCGGACCGTACCCAGGGTACGTTCCGGCAGTACCCTGGGGGACATAGACCCTATGAGCGCTATTAGTTGTTGATAATGTATAACTGACGTATGTTTGAAATTATTGATTACAATACAATCACAATTACAACTTCATTTCTCATGTACTTCTATCCGTTTCTGACCGTTGTCATCTAGCAGATTCTGTCCGTGAACAGAAATCCAATTATTACATGAGATGGCAGGTATGTCACCTGAGGAGACCAGATGGTCAGAACCAGATGAATAGATAACGTAGGAGGGAACGCAATTGGGTTGCGTACTGCCAGCAAACTGCGGCAGGCAAGTGAAAAGAAGCCACTGTGGCAAATTGGCAATGAGAAGTACGCGTACGTGAGCCACCCATACCAACAGCGTAACGACCAACACGTCAAATCGAGACATGTACCCTCCCCCTTTAATAACCATCCGACCTGAAACTTTAGCAACGGAGGGGGGATTTAGGTTTCGACACAAATCAAATAAGAGATCTTGCCGAACATCAGTGAAATACAAGTGATTATTCGAGAGAAGTGTGTACATGCGACGTTGTGTAAACAATCACTCACTTGAAGCATTGCTAATTTAGCAGCAACGGACTGCGAATGTGATAACGGATGTCTGCCTGCGGCTTTGAAAAAAACGTCCACCCTGAGGAAAGTGCTGCATGTTTTCACTGCGCAACGCCGGGTTTCCATGGAAACCAAACAAATGGGATGCGTCCCGCAACAGAACGGCACTTTTTTCATGAATAATGTGATGCGGGGTGGAAAATGGCTTCACTGCGGCCGTGGTTTCTTCGCTCGCCGCCGCTCTCAGCATCACAGTAACACTCTGCCTCTACGCTACGCTTACCACCGTGAATAGATTTCAGTGATCACACGGGTGCACGCAGCCGGCGGTATGCCCCACGCACGCTCTCACGCTCTCACTGCACATTTCATTTACTGTCGTGATCATGTCCGTCAGCTTCGGCACCAGTTTAGACCCCCCCTACCGAGGTGCAGCAGTATATTGTCATATCGCGGTCACGATTAACAGCCACGTCCTTGGCATTTGCTGCGGAAATATTATAGTGAGTCATTTAAATGCGATTACCTATTACCGGATCGGGAGTTAGATGGGCGCTGTTAGTGAAGCCTAACATAACCCACACACAACCCTAACACTCGCCGCGACCCTAACGTATTGGCACGATCCGAAACTATCGGCCTGCCAGCGCGATAAATCGAAATGTACATCTTGTAATCACATTCGTAGAGTGAACTGCAGGAAACAGACGGCGGCTATGTGCTCGCACGCATCTATGCTGCAGTACGAATGAATATGGGCCTACACTGGCCCGTGTGCAGTAGAAGCAGCAGCAGCAGCACCAACACCACCACCACCACCACCACAACCACAACCACCATGAGAAACAACAACAACACCATTACCACCAGCAACAGCTGCAGCAGCAGTAGCAGTAACAGTAGCAACAGTAGCAGTAATAGTAGCCGTAGCAGCAGCAGCAGCAGCAGCAGAAGCAGCAGAAGCAGTAGTAGTAGCAATAGCAGTAGCAATAGTAATAGTAGCAGTAGCAGTAGCAGTAGCAGCAGTAGCAGTAGCAACAGTAGCAACAGCAGTAGCACTAGCAGCGGCAGCAGCAGTAGCCGTAGTAGCTGCAGCAGCAGTAGCAGTAGTAGCAGAAGCAATAGCAGTAGCAGTAGTAACAGTATACCAGCAGTAGCAGTAGCAGTAGCAGCAGTGGAAGTAGTAGCAGCGACAACAGTAGTAAGAGCAGTAGCAGCAGAAGTAGCCATTCAATTAAAAGATAGTATACCCTATCAGACGTCATGGATTTTCAAAGTTGTCGTACTGATGATTAGCAACGATACCGCGTGTTGTCTCGTTCACCCGCTTTCTGTTTTTCTTATGACACGCGTGATGCCTGCGTGTGCGTACACGCGCGTGCATGCGCGTACACGTGCGTGGATACGTGTGTTCGCGTAGTTGATCATGATTGACTAGGTTTAAACAAGCGCGATGATTAAATGCTTTGCACTCGTCATGCATACCATCAAATAAATATTGACCCATCCTGTACTCAGTTACCTGCGACATATGATCAGTGTATGTAAACCTCCGCTACACACACAAGAGGGCAAATACGCCGTTGTTGTAGGCAACAACAGTGGCTTCCTACAACCTCAGTCCTACTATTAGATTACCTGGGGCTAAACTAACCCGACGTACTAGCTAGGCTGTTTACCACCTAACTCTCACACCTTAATCTTACATTCTCTGTTACCCGATTACAAGGCTGCCAACTCTCACGCATTGACCGTGAGACTCACGCATTTTGAATAAAATCTCACGCTCTCACGCTGATCTTACAATATCTCACGCACAGCAAAAAAATGCGGAGATAACTCACGCATGAATATCTCTTCATGAATAAAACGCTAAAATATCTCACGCACAGCAAAAAAAATCTTACAGGATCTGAAAACAGTCACTTTAGTATGCACCAAATTGCACAAATTTGTGCATTTTCCCACACCCACCCCCCGCTCGGTCGCTTCGCTCTCTGGCATCTCACTCTCACCTATATCACCCAATGTTGGCAGCCCTGCGATTACTGTTCTCTGTTACCTTCTCTTAGACTTCTTACACGTTCCTCCTGCACGTTATGTACTGCTTATACTCCCATACATTGTTCGCGTATCATACACTCCGTTAATAAAAAAAAATAACCGTCCGTCCAGCGACGTCACTTGGTTCCGTCTAGCGAATTATAAATCATCGATCGTCGTCACGTGTCCCGAACTGCGGCGTATAATAAATAATTTTTGTTGGCGTCGCGTGCCTCGGGCTTTCAGCGCAGTTGGGTTCGCGCCACTTCGCAGGCTTTCCACGTCGTTGAAGGCGCATAGTTCTCGCCACTCCGGCCCGCGCTCTAAGTGGCTGGTTGCAGATGGGCCGTTAATTAATGCGAGCTCGCGTCTATTGTTGTTTAAAATACGTACTTAGTAATCAGGCTGTTAGCTACGCACCATGCGATCACCGACCAGTGTGTGCGCACGCGCGTGGGTGTGTGCGCGCGTGCATGTATGCGCGTGCGTGCGCAGTCGCGCGTGTGTGGAAGGCGGAATGAAGCGGCTCGGGCGTAACTCGTATATGGGGAAGAAACGGTGAAATACAAAGATGAGAAAGGAAGTGACACAGTACGGGGGAACGAGAGATGGTGAGAAATTGGTAGATGTAGATAGGGAATAGAGAGGGACACAGGGGCGGGCAGCGAGCGAGAGAGGAGGAGAAAGTGATATAGATAGCTAGATAGATAATAGCAGAGCAAAGAGAAGAATAGCGATGAGGAGCAGGACGCGAGAGGAGCGAGGCGAGACTAGATCGATGAGAGAGAAGAGAGACTGCGTGACGGAGGAAGAGAGAGAGAGAGGAGGAGAGAGAGAGAGAGAGAGAGAGAGAGACGAGAGAGAGAGAGAGAGAGAGAGAGAGAGAGAGAGAGAGAGAGCAGAGAGAAGGGAGAGAAAGGGTGTGGGTGAAAAGAGATAAACTCACTATATGTGCAGTATTAAATACCGATATTATATGCGCAGCTGATTTATACATTTTATACTCGGCCACCCCTTAAAAGGTTGTAAATTGTCTATAGATTGTAGAGACACGCAGCACGCATGCACACATACGCGCAAACACGCACGCACGCACGCCACGCACGCACACGCGCACGCACGCACGCACGCACACACAAGACGCGCACACCTGTTGCAACTCATTTATTGATCATTTTCAAACATTTTCAAATTATGAAATAGCATTAGGATAGATAAACGCCACCATCTCGGCTCCATTGTCTGTTCATTATATCATCAAGTGAATAATAATAGATTACCTCTAATAAATATTCACTCCTGATATCATCTCTGGCTAGGCCACCACCTGCCAGATGTTGTGATATCTGGATATATTTCCCCGTCATCTCCGCTGTAGCATTACCCTTCATTCGTCCTTACGGGAATGGGGTCGTATAGTAAATATTACTATGCCACAGCGCAACGTAAACATTACAAACACGCACACACACATCGACATACACAGCAAGCGCACGCCACATACACACGTACGCGCGCACGCACGCCACGCACGCACGCCGCGCGCGCACACACACACACACATATCGACATACACAGCAAGCGCACGCACATACACACGTACGCGCGCACGCACGCACGCACGCGCACACACACACACACACACACACACACATCAGCACGCACGCACTGCGCGTGGACTCGTACGTGCATACATACGCATACACCTCGCACAGACTAGATAGCCTCGCCGCACTAACTGCGTCATGTCTATCATGCGGAGTAGCAGAAACCGCAGCGAAGAATGGAATTGCCCTCTCCACCAAAGCTTTAGCTCTAGTCAAACGTTTCATTCGTACAACTCTCAACTGTATACCCACGAAGCCATCACAGTATTACATCGAAATGTAATTACATTTTACTACAGCCTATAAATATCAACAAACCATGACCCCACCCCTACCTGAATATCATCAAGAGTACAAAATAGGAGATTCTCTTCTAATAGATAACCTCCTCATTATGTACTCTTGATATCATTTTAAAAATCGTGCCTGACCCCATACCTAAATATCATTGAATCGTCCCTTATCCCTACCTAAATATCATTAGATCGTCCCCCCACTCCTACCTAAATATCATTAAATCGCTGCCGCCACTCCTACCAATATCATTTGAATCTGTCCCTTACCCCTACCTAAATATCATTAAATCGTGCCCCACCGTACCTAAATATCATGAAGTCGTGCCTCTTGCCCTACCTAAATATCATTAAATCGTCTCCCACCCCTACCTTAAATATCATTAAATCGTGCCCCACCCTACCTAAATATCTATTAAACCGTGCCCCCGCCCTACCTAAATATCATTCAATCGTAGTAGTAGCAACAGCAGCTAGCAATAGCTAGCAGTAGCAGTAGCACCAGTAGCAGTAGCAACAGCAGTAGCACTAGACCTAATATCATTAAATCGTCCCCCAATCCTACCTAAGTATCATTAAATCGTCCCCACCGCCTACCTAAACTATCATGAAATCGACCCCTACCTAAATATCATGAAATCGTGCACCCACCCCTACCTAAATGCCACGGAACCGAGTCCTATCCTAGCCCGCCCACCAACCTGCCTGCCTTCCAACTGGTACGTTCGCCTGCGTTACATCGCAATTACAGCTCTAGGCAGTCTCGAATCAACGACCGGAACAACATCTAACCGTATGTTGCTGACGGCCTAATTGCCTGGAGTCCGATCGCATTAGACCCGGTGAAGCAAGTAAACGAAGCAAGCAACAGGAGACCGCGGCAGCCACGACCACGGTTCCACGAGAACCACGACGCGGAAGCCACGGCCTGAGGGCAGACCATGCGGAAGGTGTGGTCTCTCTCTGTGTGTGTGTGTTCTTCTCTCTCTCTCTCTCTTCTCCTCTCTCCTCTCTCTCTCTCTCTCTCTCTCTCTCCTCTCTCTCTCTCTCCCTCCTCTCTCTCTCTCTCTCTCTCTCTCTCCCTCTCTCTGTCGGTCTCTCTCGCTCTTCCGCTCTCTTTCTCTCGCTATCATTCTGTCTCCCCCTGTCTCTATCTCCCTCACCCCTTCTCTCTGTCTGTCCGTCTGTCTGTCTGCCCCTCATCAAATTCCTCCTCTCTCAGCATCTCCTTCCTTCCTCAGCCATCTTCTCTTCATGTCACGAAAGTGCCATGATTCTGTCCTGTGACGTAGTTGGTTCTAGACTAGCACGTCCATTATCTATAAGCATCTATCAGTTCATGTAAGTTATCATTAGAAACGTGTTGAGGCAGGGCCTCGCGAGAAACAAGTAACATCAACGAAAAATGTGAAAATCAGACGAGAGAATGATCAGAAAGAAAAAACGATAATCAGCGTCAAACGAAGGAACATCAACAAGCAAACAACAAACAAAAAATCAACAATTTTTTTTTTCAATCGTTGCATATCTTACTGAGAGCAACGACGATTTTTAGCCTTAGCGACTACGCCAAGCAATATCAGTAGCCTAAGTATATATCGCAATGCGTCGGAAATATATGAGAACCATGTCGGCGGAAAATTCTTCGAAATCCCAACTCAAACTGGAAGGATTTCCTGCGTGTAATAACCTACCTTAATGCACATCGCTACTAACGATGCAGCTTTTTAGTTGAAGCATCGCCACTCAGACAGCGTCCCTCTCACATCTCCCGTGTGCAATAAAGTAACATGCACCATCATTTACCGGGCTACGTATACGCGCATATATAGTAGACACCTCCACACGCCTACGGCCAAACCGTACTCACGGCGTATTACTCGCCCACAAGGATGCGTGTGTACACACACACACACGCGCGTGTACGACACACACACACCTCACAACCACCGCGCACATACACGCACACGAGCACGCGCCCTCTACAAGTTAAATGAACCCTTTGCAATTAATTTGTTTCTGTAGTATACAATCATGAGTTGGCCGTGTGGTATTTTGACGACGCGCCGTATCGTGTACAGGATGGGAAATCTTTAAAAGTGCGCGTCCCTCCCTACAACCGAGGTAGAACATGCATGCGCACCTTGATTCACAACATCCGCTGCAAACAAAATCAATACAGCGTGATTGCCGCAAATTTGAAACTCGCCGAAGTATAGCGAGCATCATCCCTAGCTAGCACCCTCTCTCACTCCTCGCTATACGCAGCATTTATGAAGAAATTTGTCGCTAGCGTTGCTCCATGTCTCTGTATCTATGTCTTTCATATACTTTTTCACGAGCTAAGCGTTCGCGAACATGCAGGAATGAACCGGACTTCCTTAATGATACTGTTAGGGTTACGAGACCGCGTAACACTGTAAAGGCATTATAACTACTCAATCAAATTCAATCAAAACTCATATCCATTACATTAACGAAGAATGTCTCTCTATGCCTCTCGATGGCAATTTTTTTTTACAGATTCATCGCTAATTAATTGACGGCAAAAATTGTGAATTTATACAAAAACATGTTTTTTTTGCTATTTCTCAGAAACAGCAATCAGTTGGGACCTAAACTTTTCACCATAAGTTGTTCATAATATGAACTAAAAAATTCTCCCTGGAATTTTTTTCAAATGCTTTAATTTAGGAAATTAAGTTGAAAAGATGTACAAAAATTTGTAGCGTGAATTTATAACGCAACAATTTCGTAAAACAAAGAGCCATAACTCATAAAATATAATATTTAAAAAAAAATTCCAGGGACCATTTTATCCTTTGATATGTTAGCATTAAACGTAACGCAAAATTTTGCAATCGGATCGCAGTAGCGAGTTTCGCAGAAATATCGCTTGAAAAATCACCTACTTTAGCATTTTTAACAACCGAGATATCAGCACTTTTCTAAATTTCCCATCATTGAACGCCTGTGTTAAGAATTGACTAATGCGGGGATTTGGAACTGTTTTGGAGGCTACATACATAATTCCTACGTATACATAGCTGCCAATGGCTGCGCTCTATCAAATAAAGTGGGTATTGAAATTTCGACCGAAATTCACCTCCCAATTCCCTTACAGTATCCTTATATTTACACCACCATCCTTACGAATACATAGAAATGTAACTATATGTAATTATATATATATATATATATATATATATATATATATAGCTGAAACCATGTATGGTCTTAAATATACCACCACCCTTACAAAAACATATATCAGGAACTATATATATATATCTGTACAGGAACTGTATAGACTATTCTGTACACGCAATCATGACGGCAGACGAGTCCCCCTGACGCATGTTATTAAATATTATGTTATATTAATTCTATATATAACCTATACTAGAGCTAATAAAACATGTATTATGTACGTAAGTATATTTCCTTGGGCGATGTAATGCCGATATTGCTAATATCATGGCATCAGGAGTCTAATCAATAGACTTCTATCACTATCAATCTATTGATAGACTCCTGATGGCATGAGAGAAATGTCGGCATCATATCTCCCTGTAGCGTTCCGTATACTTTCGCCAGGGAATCCAGCACGCGCCCTTTCTCCTCTCATAAAGAAACCATAATATTATGATATATAAATACAAGTAACATCTCAGGCACATCCCGCCTCCGCTTCCCCCTCCTCCTCGTGCGGACAACTCTCCCCGTTCGTATTCCTTAGTACAGATTCCTGGAATAAACGGAAGGGGTAGACTGGCACGCGGTGCTTCCTGACGTAGTTAATACTAGCAGGTAACAGCTTACGTCGGCACGATCAGCGAGACATGGGAGCAGTCTAGGGGCAGAGGTGGAGCACGTCAGTGTACGAGGCGCTGTCACTGTAAACGTCCTTTTACTATATTTAAATCCTACAGTATCGTAACTCGTTATACATGCAGGGCAGCAGCAGCAGTAGCAGAAGTGGTAGCAGCAGCAGCAGCAGCAGCAACAACAACAACAACAACAACAACAAACACTAGCGCTACTACACACACACACGGCACACACATAGACGCGATAATCACTTAGGCTTTTTTTTAAGTTGGCTGAACTGGTGGTACGTATGTAAAGAAGAAAAATATCCTATATTTTTTTGCAAATTTAATGAGCTCGAGTTTCCACTAGCACACACACACCACACATCACACCGACACACTCACAGCACAACCCCACCGACACCGCCAACACACCACACACTACACACCACACCTAACACCACTTACCACAACATCACACACAACACACACCACACTCTTCACTCATCTACACCCCACAACACACACACACACACACAACGACTACACACCACCACACACGACCACACACACACTACACCAACCTAACACACACACACCACACACCACACACACAGCACACACACACACACGACACACACACCACACACACACACACCGACACACAACACACACCACCACAACACACACAAGCACCACACACAACACCACAGCACTACACCACGACACACAGCACACCACACACACACCACACACACACCACACCACACACACCACACACTACGGCACACGCTCAAATGCAACTCTACATGAACACAGCTCCCGCTAGGGCCAATATCGCACTGATCCATGTGTTTCAAAGGACATCGATTGGCACTTTTGTATAGAACACTTTACAATTCTTGCTAAGATGCATAAATGGTTAAATCTCGTTGATCGGTGTCCTACAAATACACACACTCCGCAACGGCGCGCACGCACACACACATACATCACGATTCTCACTATCAATCCGCATCAAATCATTTCAGGATCGAGTTACTCCCGGTAAGAATAGTGATGGCATGCATGCCAGGAGTGGTCTGTCAGCATAATTTGACCGAATTTATCCGGTGGACTGCAGCGCTCAGGTATCGCTGTCATGTTGTCGATGTACGTCTTTTCGCTGGGCGCCGAGAGGCCCGACGCCTGTTAAAAGGTTCCCAGAGAACGTGCGCGGCAACCTTACTGTGTCGGACACCAGTGCCATCGCAAACGCAAATAGTGCTCGATCGATATTCTCTAGGAGAGTCGGTACACGTGGTAGCTTCCCCATAAGAGCACCGTCGTTCGCTTACCTAATACTTCATAAATATGACGAACAACGTGGGTTTTCGGAGCATACTTGTGTAGATCCATCCAGTTCTGGTCTTGCTCTCGTACTGTTAATGTGTCAGTCTGAGTATCCGTAGGTTGAGAATTGATTCTACTGAGGCCACAAGATACACTTTTTTTAGCCCTTTTCCGCCATATTTGAGTTCCAGATGTCGTTCGTTGTGAAGCGCACGCCAAGCCTGGGCCTTTCTCACGCTAATATCTTTACCTTTCGAGTCTGATATAAAGGCCTAGGTCCTTGAAACTCATCCTTGACAGTAATATTTTCAGCATCGAGAGTAGTCGAGAGTTAGTAGAGAGGAGGTTTAGCCGGTGATGTTAAGGCGTACTCCTCCGGTTCTTTTTAGTATTCAAGGATAATCCAGCTTTCTGCATAATATATCAACATGCATGCATGTCATACATACATAGTATACATACGAGTACATTACATAATACATACATACATAACATAGCATACATACATACATACATAATACATACTACTACATACATACATACATATCATACTATGCCACACAACAACACACATACACAGACATATCATTACATACATAATACATACATACGATACTTACATATCCATACATAATACATACATACGAGTACATTACATACATAGCATTACATACATACATACCATACATACCATACATACATTTACTATATCATACATACATACATATCATACATTAACATAATTACATACATACTATACACACATACTTTTCATTTAAATTTGCATTTCAAGTAATTGTTAAATGTTCAAACAAATACATTTCAACATACCAATATATGTCATGCTCTTATTACAGACATTTGCAGCCTCCAAGAAACGGGTGTTTCTAGGGTTAGAAATTACGTTTCAAACATTGGCGCTGCAGCCACACGTAGGTTGTCTTATTTGCAAGTATCGCCATAGAACACTTATACATGTTAGTATTACCAAGATGAATATCAGTATACATACACCTTCTGGTAACCATCAGTGCGCCCTTATTGATGCGCCTGCCCTGGTACTTATGCGGTGTTACAGCGAGCTTTTTGAAATCGAATACAACCAAATTTTATGCAATTTAGCCCACACATGTTTTGCTATTCATTCGTGACTCGCCCGCACTAAAATTCTGCAATGGCATTCGAAGCAAGCGGAAACTATAACCGATCTGCTGTCTCATGTAAACCACCCCTAATCCGAGAACATGTCAATCTAATGGTTTTTTACAAATGGCCAGACATTTGTGCAACATCGTTTTCAATCTGCCTTTGGTGTATAATTGCCTGGTGATGCCTGCCATCGTTGTCTTCTCTTCCAATCGACTCATGGGTCTGTGTAAACATGCGCCGGTGTAAAAGCCTGATTGGAAAGTTTTGATATGCTGTTGACGAATTAGCAGTATTATAACATGAATTAGAGATATTCTAGTTTAGAAGCAGCGACAACTGTGAGTTAAAGCTTCATATTCAAACAAGGCCAATTAGTCAAAGGTTGGTAATTAGAATAGTTTCTATTTGAGATGTATACAGAGTCTGATTCATTCTTAGATTCTGTAGGAGGCGAATATTCTGCTTCCCACTATAACCTTTTTTATATTTTGGGAGCGGTTATTATTGGGAATATTAAACCCTCATCAAAATATAAAAAAGGTTATATGGGAGCAGAATTATTCGGTCTACTAGATCTGCAGATGTGATAGGTTTGGTTATGGAATGGTGTTATCAGGCTGTATTATACATTCCATCGCACAGCTGCGTCGCGGGCTACAACAGTTGCTGAGCACATGGCTTCCTGAACAATAGCATTTGTACGATGTTTGAGAAAGTACAGGAAAGATTGGCCTACTTAAGCCTTAGCATATCCATTCACTTTTCCATAAATATTGTTGTGATTACAGATGTTATAAAAATATTGCATCTTTGACAAATATTTGTTTTAAATTACGGTATAGTGCTGCACACTTCAGTTTACAGGCTCAGAAGAATCAAATTAATAACCCAGTCTTACAATTTATTTGATTACACTAATAGTGCTCATATTACACAGATAAGTAATCAGACTGGTAAGTGATTGGAAATACAGTTCCTACTAAACTATTTTACACAAAAAGCGAGCTCTGCCTTATCTGGTGCTCAATTACTATGTACACGAGTCCCAGCCATAACGGTCAGCATTTGTGTGCTACTTTTCTTTCGAGTGTGTTTCTATTTGCTTTCCAGAGATTAGCACATTCTTTTGAATTTTTTTTGTAGATTTCTTCCCTAGAGCGATAATCCTTGCTGTAGGTTGCAATGACTTAGCATTGCAACAAAATCCAGACGAAGTCCCATTCAGTATCATCGGCAGATGCGCGCACTACTAGTCTTTGACTGTAGGCTCAAGGCCGCGGTCGTTGTCCGTAACAGGCTACTACAGACTATGTACCGAGGGTACATATGATGTATACACAACAGCTGTACCAGATTAGTACTACAGAACGCTGTACACCTAACCCAACACAAACCCTAATCCTTAACCCTAAACATACCCTCCATATAAAAATATAACATCTCAATACTAAACAACCTAACAACTACTCGGCGTACATATCTGTAGTACCTTGTTACGGACACGACCTTCGTGCACTAATTGATGATCATGGATGAGAATCGCCATTGTTTGCTTTAGAGGTTGCTTCTTTTGAAACGAGTTTACGTGATTGGCTGTTTGGCTTATTAGAATAGTCTGATGTGTGTATGCGGAACTGGACTGCTCGCTCGGATTTGTGGTAATTTTTCAGATGGATTCTATCAAATTATTTTGATGTTTTTTCCACTTTTTGAACATTGGTGGTCCCTGCCATCCAGCGGCTCCGCTCGCACTCACAGCCAGCTCGAGTACAAGCTCTAATGCTTGCATCTCAACACCTGAGTTCACTCTGGACGAATCATCTATCTTCAAATTCTATTAGTTCCTCACTGCCGTGCCAAGGTGGGTCACGAACACAGTGTCCTAGCAAATCTATCTCACTCGCACCTGTCGCGCGCTCTCCCACTCGCTTCTATACCTTGAATTATCATCAAGTGAGTACATAATAGGAGATTCTTCTTTCTACTTGATTAATCTCTATTATGTAGCTTTCTGGATATCATTTTGTAAAAAATCCTTGCTCTTGAACCTCCATACCTCAAATATCATCGAAATCGTCCCTTTATCTCCTAATGGCCTAAATATCATCTAGATCGTCCCCCACTCCTACCTAAATTATCATTAAATCGTGCCGCCACTCCATACCTCTAAATATCATTATTGAATCGTGCCCTTACCCGCTACCTTAATATTCATTAAATCCTATGCCACTCCGCCCCCCCCCCCCCCCCCCCCCCCATCGACCCCCCCCCCCCCCCCCCCCCCCTCACCGTAACTATATGTGAGAGTCGTGCCTCTTTTGCCCTACTATAATATCATTAAATCGTCTTCCACCCCTACCTAAATATCATAAATCGCTGTCCCCACCCTACCTAATATATCATTAAACCGTGCCCCCGCCCTACCTAAATATCATTCAATTCGTAGTAGTAGCAACTCAGCCAGTAGCATAGTGAGCCAGTAGCAGTAGCCAGCAGTAGCAGTAAAGCAACGAGCAGTATCCACTAGACCTAAATATCATTAAATCGTCCCCCATTCTCTACCTAAGTATCATTAAATTCGTCCCCCACGCCCCTACCTAAACTATCATGAAAATCTCGACCCCTACGCGTATAAATATCATGACAATCGTGCACCCACCCGCTACCTAATGCCACGGACCGTAGTCCTATTCTTTAGCCCGCCGCCACCATACCTGCCTGGCTTCAACTGAGTACTGTTCGCCTTTGCCGTTAACATCGCAATTACAGCTCTAGCATCTCGAATGTCATACGACTGCGAACACATCTACCGTATTTTGCTGACGGGCCCTAATGTCCTGAGTCCGATCGCTATTGAGATCCCGGTGAAGCAAGGTAAACGAAAGCAAGCAACAGAAGACCGGGCGGCACGACCACGGTTCACGCTAGGGACCCACGACGCGCGAAGTCCATCGGGCCTAGGGCAGACCATTGGAAGGTGTGGGTCTGTGTGGTGTGGTGTCTCTGCTTCTCTCTTCTCTCTCGCTTCTCTCCCCCCCGCCCCTTCATCCCTCTCTTTCTCTCTCTCTCTCTCTTCTCTCTCTCTCTCCCCTCTCTCTCTCTCTCTCGCTCTCCGCTCTCTTTCTCTCGCGTATCCTTCTTGTCTCCCCTTCTCTATTCTCCTCACCCCTTCTCTCTGT
>NW_014577693.1:89817-101901 GCF_000485595.1 Priapulus caudatus
AACACACCAACAGACAGCAGCAGCACAAACACAGCTCAGCGGCAGCAGCAGGTAGTTAGTAGCAAGCAGCACAACTGCATGCAGTGCCCCTTCCCACTCAGGATAATACCACTGCCATCAATGCTTAGCCACTATTTTTAAAGTGGCGCGAGTCTGGGGAAATCATGCGAATGGCATCAACGGGCGGCGAAGTCGCCGTTAACAACAATAGAAAAAAAACAAACTGGTAAATTCTAGGATTTTGCATGTTTGTTGGGTGGACAAATTTAGATGTTTTAAAGCTGAATACGCAAAAATGTATCAAAAGAACAATGTTCGAGAATTAGGGTATATGGCAATCATCCCAAAATTCTTGATAAATACGTGACTTAGTTAGTACTAAACAGCGTAATGATTTGAACAGTGTAAATGGGCCATATTTCGTATCACTATTTTATCAAATTTCTATAAATAATGGTTGGATCTTTTATATCTTTGCAGCTTTATATAAGTAACATCGCATATTACATAGGACGGGGAGCTAACGGGGTCGCTGTTAAACTTACTAGTAAAAAAGCGTAAGAATTTCTTACGGAAATAGCTTGTGGCAGTGTAGAATTGAGCCAGAGCGGAGGCGCAGATCTGTCGTGGGTTTGCAGCAGCAGGGCCAGCTAGCAGCAAACAGAACAACACACAACAAACACACAGCAGCCAGCAACAACAACAACACACAACAACAGAACAGAAAAACCAGCAGCGAGGCAGCAGCAACAACAACAACAACAAACAACAGCACAGCAGCAACACATTATGCAGTAGCGAGGAGCAGCGCAGCTGGGCAGCAGCAGCAGTAGGCAAAAAGCAGCAGCCGGCAACAGACGCCTCTCGCTCTGCGCATGAGTCGGACGTGAAGGATTGAATTAGCAGTCAGGTGGAGTCCGGTAAACAAATGCGATGAGCAGGCGCTGAAATAGAGAGAATAAATCATGAACCAGTGAGTTACATGGTAGCCAGGAGTAGATAACGGAATCTATATTTCCTACTTATTATACTATTTTAGGAATTCCCTATTATCTACTCGCTGATGCGTAGGTAAACAATGCAGCAGAGTAGACAGGCGCGGCACGCACGCATGCGCGCACGCCCCCCCCCACCCGCGCCCATCGATAACTGTCTAAACTATATATACGCACAAATCCTACGCGGCTTGCGAGTCAAATCTCTGAGTTCTGCTGCCGCTAAACTGCCCCAACCCCACCCACCCGTAGTTCTTCGCCTCTCTTCTTACGCTAGACGGCCACACTGCCTGAATTCGTCCCCGACAATCACGAGCGTGACGTCACGCGCTGACAATCAGCCAATCGGGGGATGGGGGGGGCGGTGGAAGCCATCGCCTCGGATCAAAATCCCCGGCCTCGAGATAAAACGCGATGCGACGACCGAACTGGAAAAAAACGCTGCAAAACCAGAGGTTGGAACATATAGCTGATATTTAATCCGAACTCCGGTGCATGAGCGGCGAGCCTGCGCGAAACATACTGCACAACAGCGGCAGGGATAAGAACCGTCGACTCTTTTAACGCAGATCCCCCTCGCTAACTGACGCATGTAGAATGCCTCTGTTTATGTATTCCTCGGGTCGCCGCGTATCAAACTCGGCAGCGATATACGCACTCCGCCGTTAAGCAATCAAGTGATAACTAGCAAGTCCACTTAATATAGAAGAAGCGCTCTCCTGAAAGTGATGAATACGTGCTTAGCTCCCAGAGCTCTCAATACTTGTCAGCAATAACGAAAAGGATATATGATGACTGGAATGCCGGCAACAATAAATTTAGGCGCTCGGCATGTTCTACAGCTACGCGCGCGACCGCATACAGTACAGTAAGTGTGTATATGCCCCTCTCTCTTCCCTCTCTCTGTCTCATCTCTCTTCTCGCTCGCTTAATCACAGATCGCTGCAGTATGTCCTTGCCCCTATCTCTAGATTTGCCTACCTCCGATGTTTGGCCCTAACCTTACCTACCTCCTTTCTCTTCCCCTGTCCTACCTCCCTTCCCTCCCTCCCTTCCCTACCCCGCCCTACCTACTTCCCCTACCGCCCTTTCCTACCACCTGTCCCTACTCCTTGGACTTACCGCCCATTCCCTACCCTTGATCCTGACCTTCCTTCACTACCGCTTCCCTACCCCTGTTTCTTATACCTCTCTACCCTACCGGCTCTTCCCTTAATTCTGTGTGCCGACTGCCTGCCTACCTCCTTCACCTACGCCATTCCCCTTAACCCCTTTCCTATCCTCTATCCCTACCGTCCTTTCCCATCCCTGTCACTACCTGCCCCTTCCCTACGCTATGTCCCTACTCTCCTCATCTACCCGCCGACCTCCCCTGTCATATGCTCCTCCCCTACCGCCCCCTGTCTTAGCTCCTGCCACCTACCCGCCGTACGTTCCGCTGTCCATAGTCTCCTCCCTACCGCCCTACTGCCTTCCCCTTTACCTCCCTCTCATCCGCCCTACCCTCTTCTGTTCTTAAACCTCCTTACCGGCTACCGCCCCTTACCTCCCTGTCTCCTGAGCCTCCCTGCCCTACGCCCTTCCCTACCTCTATCCCTACTGCCCCTTTCCCTCCCTATTTCGTTCCTCTAGGGAGGTGTAGGGGGTTTTAATTTTTTTTTTTTTTTTTTTTTTTTAATACCCGCACCCTACCTTCCTTGTCTCTGTCCTCCTCCACTACCGGCCACTTTCTTACTCTTTGTCCTCTACGCTTCCCCTCTTATGTCCCTTACTTGCCCTTCCCCTACACTGTCTACTGTCTCCCTACTCCCTTCCCTACCTTTCCCGCCCTGTTCGATGTACCTGCTGTACGGTGCTACAAGACCGCTTGCTATCGTTGTTCAACACTACACCTGTGCCTGATAGCGCCTCAGTCCAAACCGCCGCCACGTCTCCTCCGCTATATATACCCATGCACGTTGCTCTACGTTCCGTGTTATTACTCCCGCATCCACGGCCCCCCGCTTGATCTCATTCTCGCTCGCCTTCGCACTAGCGATATAAGCATTATAATCGGCGATATTTTTTCAGTCGGAGTGTCGCTTAACACGCGGTTAGCGTCGCGTGCCAATTGAACCGATTCTCGGATTGCCGTTCTCAGCCAATCGCAAATGAGCTTTCGTTCGAGCGAGTTAGTGTAGCCTGAAGCGAGCGCCGCTGCTAGATCGTAACCTGGCGCGCGACTTAGCGAGGAAGCGAACTGCGCACTGTCCATGCTCTGTTGTCTGTTGTCTGTTGATTGTCTCGTCTCTCTCTCTCTCCGCTCTTTCTCTCGCTTCTCCCTCGCCCTTGCTCTCTCATCTCTTTTCGCACGACTGGCGATTTCGCTTCTTTTCTCACACTTGCTCCGTCGCCACTCTCTCTGTCAACCGCCTGTCCTCATTTTCCCGCCCTCTTCTTGCTCCCCCTCCGTGGTCTCCGAATATTATCTTCGTCGCAGAGCGTAGGGAGAGAGCAGCTGTGCTTATAGGTACAGTAGCGCGCCGCTCGGCCAATCTGCTCGGCGGGGCGTGGCGTCTCCCCCATAACGCGCGAGCATCCTGCGTGCACGGGAAGCAGGGGATCAGCCGGCCGGCTGGCCTCCTCTTCTCCCGCCCGCACCGCTCACTCACCAGGACATGCCGCGCGGTCGCGCATCCGTCCTGCACGTGTGTGCCGCCGTAGCGCGGTTAGAATCAGAGACGAGTTAGTAGCCACATCGTCGGCCAACCCCCCCCACCATCGATTCGCACACGTCAGCCCCAGTACACAACAGTAGTGTAGAGGGGCAGCGCAGCAGCAGCAGTGCAGCACGATAGCAGGGTCATATCCTCATCATCATCTATCATCTCATCAGCAGCAGCAGCAGCAGCAGCAAGCGCAGTAGCAATAGTAGTAGTAGTAGCAGCTAGCAGACAGCAGCGCGGCACCGCAGTGCAGCAGCACAGTAGCAGCAGCAGCCAGCGGCAGCAGCACAACAGCCATCAGAGCGGCGTCACATATTCATATGTATCGCGCAGCAGCAGCAGCAGTCAGCGGTCATTATCTCTCGTCATTCATCATCGCAGCGCGTCAAGTAGTAGTAGTAGTGCCAGCGCAGCCGCGGCAGAGCGCAGGAAGCAGCAGCAGTAGCAGCAGCAGCGGATCTGGCAACCGACGCTCTCGCTCATGCGTGCGGCGGAGTGAAGGATTGCGCTTCCTGAGCGTCTTCCTTGCACACGACACCGCGCGCGGCGCTCACGTGTAGCGATGCGACGAACGTGCGCATCCGTCACTGACAGGGTTTCCCTAATCCCAGCACGGATTCATGTTCAATCAAACGGACTGTGACAGAACAGGCGCAGGCGTGAGAGAATGACGAGAATACGCAAGCAAAGCGGGAATGACGAGAAACGAAACAAAACGAAACAAACGCAACATAACGAGAGCGAGAGAGGCGGATAGACAAGGGATGAGAAATGGATAGCAGGAGTGGAGATATACAGAGCAGACGACGGACGGCGCACGGGTGGACGAAGGATGGACGGCAAAGAAGAGACAGACAGAAGTCAGAGGCGAGCGGCTTTGGACAGAAAGACTAGCACATGCCAGCCAGCCAGTCAGACGACAGCATAGACAGGCAGAGCAGGAGGACGGCTTGGCAGAAAGACACCGGTCACAGCCAGCAGCCATTCATGACAGACAATAGACAGACAGACAGACAGGACACAGCAGCCAGACGACAGATAGACAGACAGACAGACACACGAACGGACAGACAAACGGAACGGGACAGACAGACAGACGGTACATCAAGCAAGATGAGAGAGAGAGGAGACGAGAGGAGAGGATGAGGAGAAGAGAGAGGGAGAGAGAGAGGAGAGAGAGGAAGGAAGAGGGTAGAGAAGCGAAGAGAAGAGAGAGAGACGCACGAAGAGAGGAGGGAGAGAGAGAGAGAGGAGAGAGCAGGAGAGAGAGAGAGAGGAGAGAGAGCAGAAAGCGAAGGCAGCAAGCCTGTAATGTAAAGTGAATTCGAGCTAAACAATTTGCGATAAAAAATTTTATAGACATCGCAGGGCGGCTCAGTCGCCTCGCCGGTAAATCTGTGGCTACTGAAAAACACGGTACTTCTGAGCAAACAGCGGTTGACTACAGCAGCAAAAACAGCAGCAGTAGACAATCAGCACAGCAGCAGCACAGCAGCAACACGCGGTAGCAGCGCACTAGCTACGAGCGGAGCAGCAACACAAAACAGCGCAGCGGCGAGAGAGAGCAGCCAGTTAGCGAGCAGCAGTAGCAGCAGCAGCGGGCAACAGCGACGCTCTCGCTCTGACGTCAGGCGGTCAGAACGTGACACCAACGTCCGCGCCGGTGTGTTGTGTCCGGCTTGTGTTTCCCCGGCGCGATCAGCGTCGCCGGCGGTGTGTTTGTGAGGATTGGCTTTCCGAGTGCCCGCTATGGCTTCCCATTGCCAACACGATTACGTGCCGCGCGCGCTCAGCGTG
This sequence comes from Priapulus caudatus, assembly GCF_000485595.1. Lineage (NCBI taxonomy): Eukaryota > Metazoa > Priapulida > Priapulimorpha > Priapulimorphida > Priapulidae > Priapulus > Priapulus caudatus. The sequence goes on from NW_014577693.1 coordinate 95,315, forward strand.
TACGCTGGCTGCGACACATGCAGCATCGTACTGCCAGCAGCAGCGCAACAACACAACAACATCAACAACAACAACACAACAGCCAGCGCCGCAGCGGTCAGGTCCGCGCGACGTTCACTGTTGCACGCAGTGTAGTAGTCTGTCTGTCCGTCTGTCTGTCTGCCCTCATCATATCCTCCTCTCTCAGCATCTCCTCCTTCCTCAGCATCTTCTCTTCATGTCACGAAAGTGCCATGATTCTGCTCCTGTGACGTAGTTGGTTCTAGACTAGCACGTCCATTATCTATAAGCATCTATCAGTTCATGTAAGTTATCATTAAGAACGTGTTGAGGCAGGGCCTCGCGAGAAACAAGTAACATCAACGAAAAATGTGAAAATCAGACGAGAAGATCAGAAAGAAAACGATAATCAGCGTCAAACGAGGAACATCAACAAGCAAACAACAAACAAAAAATCAACAATTTTTTTTTCAATCGTTGCATATCTTACTGAGAGCAACGACGTTTTTAGCCTTAGCGACTACGCAAGCAATATCAGTAGGCCTAAGTATATATCGCAATGGTCGGAAATATATGAGAACTGTCGGGAAAATTCTTCGAAATCCCAACTCAAACTGGAAGGATTTCCTGCGTGTAAACCTACCTTAATGCACATGGTACTAACGATGCAGCTTTTAGTTGAAGCATCGCCACTCAGACAGCGTCCCTCTCACATCTCCCGTGTGCAATAAGTAACATGCACCATCATTTACCGGGTACTATACGGCATATATAGTAGACACCTCCACACGCTACGGCCAAACCGTACTCACGCGTATTACTCGCACAAGGATGCGCGTGTACACACACACACACGCGCGTGTACACACACACATACTCACACACACACGCGCGCGCGCACACCCACACTCACACACGCGCACATACACGCACACGAGCACGCGCCTCTCTACAAGTTAAATGAACCCTTTGCAATTAATTTGTTTCTGTAGTATACAATCATGAGTTGGCCGTGTGGTATTTTGACGACGGCCGTGTCGTGTACAGGATGGGAAATCTTTAAAGTGCGGTCCCTCCCTAACGGAGGTAGAACATGCATGCGCACCTTGATTCACAACATCGCTGCAAACAAAATCAATACAAGCGTGATTGCGCAAATTTGAAACTCGCCGAAGTAAGCGAGCATCATCCCTAGCTAGCACCCTCTCTCACTCCTCGCTTAGACGCTATACGCAGCATTTATGAAGAAATTTGTCGCTAGCGTTGCTCCATGTCTCTGTATCTATGTCTTCATATACTTTTTCACGGAGCTAGCGTTCGCGAACATGCAGGAATGAACCGGACTTCCTTAATGATACTGTTAGGGTTACGAACCGGTAACACTGTAAAGGGCATTATAACTACTCATCAAATTCAATCAAACTCATATCCATTACATACGAGAGATGTCTCTCTATGCTCTCGATGGCAATTTTTTTTTACAGATTCATCGCTAATTAATTGACGGCAAAAATTGTGAATTTATACAAAAACATGTTTTTTTTGCTATTTCTCAGAAACAGCAATCAGTTGGGACCTAAACTTTTCACCATAAGTTGTTCATAATATGAACTAAAAAATTCTCCCTGGAATTTTTTTCAAATGCTTTAATTTAGGAAATAAGTTGAAAAGATGTACAAAAATTTGTAGTGAATTTATAAACGCAACAATTTCGTAAACAAAGAGCCATAACTCATAAAATATAATATTAAAAAAAAATTCCAGGGACCATTTTATCCTTTGATATGTTAGCATTAAAACGTAACGCAAAATTTTGGAATCGGAGTTGCGAGTTTCGAGTAATATCGCTTGAAAAATCACCTACTTTAGCATTTTTAACAACCGAGATATCAGCACTTTTCTAAATTTCCCATCATTGAACGCCTGTGTTAAGAATTGACTAATGCGGGGATTTGGAACTGTTTTGGAGGCTACATACATAATCTAACGTATACATAGCTGCCAATGGCTGCGCTCTATCAAATAAAGTGGTATTGAAATTTCGACCGAAATTCACCTCCCAATTCCCTTACATATCCTTATATTACACCACCATCCTTACAATACATAGAAATGTAACTATATGTAATTTATATATATATATATATATATATATATATATAGCTGAAACATGTATGGTCTTAATTATACCACCACCTTACCAAAACATATATCAGGACTATATATATATATCTGTACAGGAACTGTATAGACTATTCTGTACACGCAATCATGACGGCAGACGAGTCCCCCTGACGCATGTTCTTAAATTTATGTTATAATTAATTCTATATCTAACCTATACTAGAGGCTAATAAAACATGTATTATGTACAGTAAGTAATTTCCTTAGGCGATGTAATGCCGATATGCTAATATCATGGCATCAGGAGTCTAATCAATAGATTCTATCACTATCAATCTATTGATAGACTCCTGATGGCATGAGAGAAATGTCGGCATCATATCTCCTGTAGCGTTCGCATACTTCGCCTTGGAATCCAGCACGCGCCCTTTCTCCTCTCATAAAATAACCATAATATTATGATATATAAATACAAGTAACATCTCAGGCACATCCGCCTCGCTTCCCCTCCTCCTCGTGCGGACACTCTCCCCGTTCGTATTCCTTACAGATTCCTGAATAAACGGAAGGGGTAGACTGGCACGCGGTGCTTCCTGACGTAGTTATACTGGCAGGTACACAGCTAACGTCCGCACGATCAGCGAGACATGGGAGCAGTCTAGGGCAGAGGTGGAGCACGTCAGTGTACGAGGCGCTGTCACTGGAAAAGTCCTTTTACTATATTTAAATCCAACAGTATCGTAACTCGTTATACATGCAGGCAGCAGCCAGCAGTAGCAGAAGTGGTAGCAGCAGCAGCAGCAGCAGCAGCAGCAGCAACAACAGCAGCAGCAGCAGCAGCAACAACAACAACAACAACAACAGCAGCAGCAGGCAGCAGCAGCAGTAGTTAGTAGCAGCAGCACAAACTGCATGCAGTGCCCCTTCCACACTCAGGATAATACCACTGCCTACAATTGCTAGCACTATTTTTAAAGTGGGGCGAGCTCTGGGGAAATCAGCGAATGGCAATCAACGGCGGCGAAGTCGCCGTCTAACACACATAAAACAATGTAAAAAATTCTAGGATTTGCATGTTTGTTGGTGGACAAATTTAGATGTTTTAAAGCTGAATACGCAAAAATGTATCAAAAGACAATGTTCGAGAATTAGGTATATGGCAATCATCCCAAAATTCATTGATAAATACGTGAACTTAGTTTAGTAAACAGCGTAATGATTTGAAAGTAGTAAATGGGCCACTATTTCGTATCACTATTTTATCAAATTTCTCATAAAATAATGGTTGGATTTTTAATATCTTTGCAGCTTTATAAGTACACATCGTATTACATAGGACAGGGTAACGGGGTCGCTGTAAAACTATAGTAAAAAGCGTAAGAAATTCTTACGGAAATCAGCTTGTGGCAGGTGTAGAATTGAGCCAGAGCGAGAGGCGCATCTGTCGTGGAGTTTGCAGCAGCAGGGCACCAGCAGCAGCAACAACAACAACAACAACAACAGCAGCAGCAACAACAACAACAACAACAACAACAACAGCAGCAGCAGCAGCAGCAACAACAACAACAACAACAGCAGCAGCACAACAGTAGCAGTAGCAGTAGCAGCAGCAGCGGCAGCAGCAGCAGTAGCAGCAGCAGCGGCAACAGACGCTCTCGCTCTGCGTGAGGCGGAGTGAAGGATTGAATTAGCAGTCAGGTGGCTAAACAAAGCGAGAGCAGGCGCTGGAATAGAGAGAATAACTTGAACCAGTAGTTACATGGTAGCAGGAGTAGATAATAGGGAATCTACTATTATCCTATTATTATACTATTTTAGGGAATTCCCTATTATCTACTCCTGATGGTAGTAAACAATGCGAGCAGAGTAGAACAGGCGCGCACGCACGCATGCGCGCAGCCCCCCCCACGCCCCCCCATCGATTACTTTTCTAAACTATATATACGCACAAATCCTACGCGGCTGCGAGTCAAATCCCTTGAGTTCTGCTGCCGTAAACTGTCCCCAACCCCACCCACCCCGTAGTTCTTCCCCTCTCTCTTACCGCTAGACGGCACACGGCCTTCGTCCCCGACACATCACGAGCGTGACGTCACGCGTGACATCAGCAATCGGGGGATGGGGGGAGGGGGATGGAAGCCATCGCTCGGATAAAATCCCCGGCTCGAGATAAAACGCGATGCGACGACGAACTGGAAAAAACGCTGCAAACCGAGGTGAACAATAGCTGATATTTAATCCGCACTCGGTCGCCATGAGGGCGAGCCTGCGCGACAACATACTGCACAACAGCGGCAGGAGAAAGAACCGCGCCGACTCTTTATACACGCAGATCCCCCTCGCTAACTGACGCATGTAGAATGCCTCTTTTATGATATTCCCGGCCGCGCCGTATCAAACTCGGCAGCGATAATACGCACCCGCCGTAAGCACATCAAGTGATAACTAGCAAGCACTTAATATAGAAAGAAGCGCTCTCCTGAAAGTGGAATAGCTGCTTAGCTCAGAGCCTCTCAATATTTCAGCAATAACGAAAAGGAATATGATGACTGAATGCGGCAACTAAATTTAGCGCTCGCATGTTCACACGCACGCGCGCGACCGCATACAGACATAAGTGTGTATATGCCCCCTCTCTCTTCCCCTCTCTCTGTCTCACTCTCTCTTGCTCGCTCGATTAATCACAGATCGCGTGCATGTATGTCCTTGCCCCTATCTCTAGATTTGCCCCTACCCTCCATGTTGGCCCTAACCTTACCCTACCCTCCCTTCCCCTACCCCCGCTCTACCCTACTTCCCCCTACCGCCCTTTCCACTACCACCTGTCCCTACCCTCCCTTCACCTACCGCCCATTCCCCTACCCCCTGTTCCTATCCTCCCTACCCCTACCGCTCCTTCCCCTACCTCCTGTCCCTACTGCCCCTTCCCCTACTCACTATCCCTACCCTCCCTCCTCCTACCCGCCCCGACCCTCCCCCCTGTCCCTAGCCTATCTGCCCCTACCCGCCCCTACCCTCTCCCTGTCCCTAGCCTCCCTGCCCCTACCCGCCCCTACCGTTCCCTGTCCATACGTCTCCCTCCCCCTACCGCCCCTACCTGCCCCTTCCCCTACCCTCCCTCCTCCTACCCGCCCCTACCCTCCTCCCTGTTCCTAACCTCCCTACCCCTACCCGCCCCTACCCTCCCCTTGTCTCTAGCCTCCCTCCCCCTACCGCCCCTTTCTCTACCTCCTGTCCTACTGCCCCTTCCCCTACCTTATGTCCCTACTGCCCCTTCCCCTACCTTATGTCCCTACTGCCCCTTCCCCTACCCACTGTCCCTACTGTCCCTCCCCCTACTCCCTTTCCCTACCTTCCCCGCCCCTGTTCGCACCTGTACCTGGCTAGTACGGTGTACAAGCACCCGCTTGCCTACGTTGTCACACACTACACCTGTGCCTGAGCGCTCAGTCAACACCGCCGCCACGTCTCCTCCACTATATATACCCAGACGTTGCTCTACAGATTCCCGCTGATATCCCTCCCCGCATCCACGGCCCCCCTCTTGATCCTTTCTCGCTCCCGCCTTCCCACCTAGCGATATAAGCAATATAAATCGGCGATATTTTTCATCGGCGTGTGGCTTAAGCAGCCGCGGTTAGGCGTCGTCGCACAATGCACCGATCTCGGAATGCCGTTCTACAGCAAATCAGCAAATGAGCTTTCGTTCGATCGAGCTTAGCTCGTAGCCAGAGCGAGCGCCGCTGCGACCGTAACCTGGCGCGCGCTATAGCGAGCAAGCGAGCTGCGCACGTCCATGCTCTGTCTGTCTGTTTGTCTGTCTGTCTGTCTGTCTGTCTCTCTCTCTCGCTCTTTCTCTCGCTCTCCCTCGCCCCTTCTCTCTCTCTCTTTCGCACGCGCGCGCTTTCTCTCTCGTTCTCACACTCTCCGTCGCCCACTCTCTCTGTCACCCGCTGTCCCTCCATTCTCCCCCGCCCTCTTTCTTGCTCCCCCCTCCGTGTCTCCGACGTCGCAGAGCGTGGGAGAGAGCAGCTGTGCTATAGGTAACATTAGCGCGCACGCTGGCAACCTGACGCGCGAGCATCCCCTGCCGTGCACGGGCAGCAGGGGACACGCGAGCCGGCCTGGCTCCTCATTCCTCCCCGCCCGCCACCCGCTCCACACACCCAGCGACCACGCACCGCGCGTCAGCGGCACCCGTGCCTGCACCGCAGCGCCCGCAGTAGCGCGGTGAGAATCAGATACGAGTTAGTAGCACCACCTCGACCAACCACCCCCACCCCATCGGCATTCCGCACCACCGTCAGCCCACCAGTAACAACAACAGTAGTAGTAGAGGCAGCAGCAGCAGCAGCAGCAGCAACAACAACAGCAGCAGCAACAACATCATCAGCAGGGTCACCATCATCATCATCATCATCATCATCAGCAGCAGCAGCAGCAGCAGCAGCAGCAGCAGCAGC
>NW_014577693.1:101911-104827 GCF_000485595.1 Priapulus caudatus
GCGCGTGTGTGTGTGTGTCGTGTGTGTGTGTGTGTGTGTACGTGCGTGCGTGCGCGCGCGCGCGCGCGTGTGTGTGTGTGTCGTGTGTGTGTGTGTGTGTGTACGTGCGTGCGTGCGCGCGCGCGCGCGCGTGTGTGTGTGTGTACGTGCGTGTGTGTGTGTGTACGTGCGTGCGTCGTGTGCATATGGTTGCTGTTTGCATGCGTGCGTGTTGTTTTCGTACATGCGTGCCCCTGTGGCTGTGCGTGCGCGTGCGTGTGCGCGCGTTATTGCGTGCGGGCGTGTCCGTGTGTATGCGGTCGCGAGTGAAACAATTAGACCTAATGCAATATAACGCAAAGTTTGTGCAAGTGATAGATTGTCTAGTTAGCGCCTCGCCGGACAGGAGCGAAACGACCCGCAGAAATGATTAAATAATGCATAAAAACCGCGCAACATGTGTACGCAATCACAAAATACCCCGCTCATCAACGCAGACTTCACGCGGACTTCACGTAGACTTCAAGCGGACCTCACACTTGCTTCACGCGGACTTCACGCAAGCTTCACTCGGACTTCATGCGGACTTCACGCGGACTTCACTCGGACCTCACCCGTGCTTTACGCGGACTTCACACTTGCTTCACGCGGACTTCACGCAGACTTCACGCAAGCTTCACGCGGACCTCACGCGGACTTCACGCGGACTTCACGCGGACCTCACACGTGCTTCACGTGAACCTCACCCGTGCTTCACGCGGACCTCACACGTGCTTCACGCAGACTTCACGCGGACTTCACACGTGCTCCACGCGGACCTCACGCGGACCTCACGCGGACTTCACGCGGACTTCACGCAGACCTCACGCGGACTTCACGCGGACTTCACGCGGACCTCACGCGGACTTCACGCAGACCTCACGCGAACTTCACGCAGACCTCACGCCGGTTTGCCGAACCTCGCGAATGTGTTACAGTACCTGCGTCAAAGATGCGTGTAATCTCCCCCAACATAACACTAATCAATATTGCAGTCGCAGCCCCCACAGCGGTTGTCGCACCACCACAACCACCGCCACCGCCACCGCCACCGCCACCGCCACCGCTACCGCCACCGCCACCGCCACCACCACCGCCACCACCACCAGCAGCAGCAGCAGTAGCAGCAGCAGCAGCCACAACAGCAGCAGTAGCAGTAGCAACAGAAGCAGGAGCAGTAGCAGCAGCAACAGCAGCAGCAGCAGCAGTAGCAGCAGCAGTAGCCACAACAGCAGCAGTAGCAGCAGCAGAAGCAGCAGTAGCAATATAAGCAGGAGCAGTAGCAGCAGGAGCAGCAGTAGTAGTAGCAGTAGTAGCAGCAGCAGCAGCAGCAGCATCAGGAGCAGATGCAGCAGTAGTAATAGCAGCAGTAACAGTAGCAGCAGCACCAGCGCCACTAGCAGCATCAGCAGTAGCAGCATCAGTAGCAATAGTAGTAGCAGCAGTAGTAGCAGCAGCAGCAGTAGCAGCTGTAGCAGCAGGAGCAGTAGCAGGAGTAGCAGCAGTAGCAGCAGTAGCAGCAGGAGCAGTAGTAGTAGCAGCAGTAGTAGCAGCAGCAGCAGTAGCAGCAGTAGCAGCAGCCGCAGCAGCAGTAGTAGCAGCAGCAGCAGTAGCAGCAGGAGCGGTATGTACACGCATATGATTGCAGCCGCGTGCGTGTGAGGCTATCAAGGTCATGCCCGCGCTACGCGCTCAGCATCCGCTGAAGCTCTGCAGCTTCCCACACAGAGCTCTTCCGCATCCACAGCATCCCCGGCATCCTCCCGACATCTCGGCCGCGACAAAATAAATTTTTGACGGATGCACTCAAAATTTGTTCGGCGGATAATTGGAGATCGACTCGAAAACATATTTAAAACCTCAATCAATGTGAAGAGTCGGAATCAAAACGCCACGCGTCTTCAAATTGAATTTCCAGCGTTTACGATGTGCCGTATGCTTCGGGCGTGTGCATAAACGACCCTAGAATGAATTGCTCTTCAAACTAAATTAACAAAAGCCACGAAGACGAAATAACCGAGGGCAAATTAAACCCGAATGGTTATCCGTTCTGCCCCTCCCTCCCTCGTCCCTCCTCCTCGCCTTTCTCTCTCCCTCTCTCTCTCTCTCTCTCGCTCTCTCTCTCTCTCTCGCTCTCTCTCTCTCTCTTTCTCCCTCTCTCTCTCTCTCTCTCCCCTCATCCCACGTTCGCTTACTGTATCTCTGTATAGTTCACTCCTTTTTTCCTCTTGCTATGACTACCTCTATATTATTTCTTCATCACCGTGTAAAGGTAGGTGCGTCGTTACCCTCACACTGACCCAATTATGAATCAGCGACTGTCCCTCGACGCAACGTACAAGCCAAGCCCAGCACGTTCAGGAAGCAATATCACATTAGGCTTCCACCAAGACCCGTTTTCAGAAATTATGAGCGTATGTGAAATTGAGCAGAGGTTCGCAACGACGTGAAGAGTGGGAATCAAAACGCCACGCGTATTCAAAATGAATTTCCAGCGTTTACGATGTACCGTATGCTTCGGGCGTGTGCATAAACGACCCTTGCATGAATTGCTCTTCAAACTAAATTAAAACAAAAGCCACGAAGACGAAATAACCGAGGGCAAATTTAACCCGCATGGTTATCCGTTCTGCCCCGCCCTCCCTCGTCCCTCCTCCTCGCTTTTCTCTCTCCCTCTCTCTCTCGCGCTCTCTCTCTCTTTCTCCCTCTCTTTCTCTCTCCCTCTCTCTTCGTTTGCTGTATCTCTGTATAGTTCACTCCCTCTTTCCTCTTGCTATGTCTACCTCTATATTATTTCTTCATCACCGTGTAAAGATTGGTGCGTCGTTACCCTCACACTGACCCAATTATTAATCAGCTAGAAAAAACTGTCCCTCGACGCAACGTACAAGCCCAGCA
>NW_014577693.1:105165-106480 GCF_000485595.1 Priapulus caudatus
AGACAGCCAGGCGGACAAGACAGACAGACAGACAGACAGACAGACAGACAGACAGACAGACAGACAGACAGACAGACAGACAGACAGACAGACAGTACAGGGCGGTAGCAAGCGGCCCCACCGCTGCTGCCTCTCATCATTAATATAAGCTTGTATATACGACTTTATATACTGCTATATACGACGAAGACGACAACCCTAAATGTATTAGACATGGCCGCGCAGAAGAAATGCTTCAATGCGCCATCAATTTAAGGCAGTACCACCTCTAGCCAAGGCACTGGGCAGCACTGTCAAGGCAGAACGCCACGGGGCGAGCGAAGGCAAAATGTCACGCATTACCATACCTAAACTATCGATTTTCATCATCAGAGGCAGGGAGGCCGCCGCCGAGCATGCAGAGATGCGAAGATTCGAATTCGCGAGCTTTGGATAAGGTACGCAGTGAGAAGCCAGTTAGTAGGCTTAAGGCGCTGTCATGTCTCACGCCAGCATCCTGTCATCATGAAGAGCAATAGGGATGCAGAAAGAAAGGGTGTGTGAGAGAGCGACAGAGAGAGGGGGAGAGAGACAGAAAGACAGAACGAGAGAGTGGGAACGAGAGGGAGAGCGAGAGAGGAGACCGGGAAGCAACACACTATCATCAATGAAGTCTAGTAAGGATGCAGAGAGAGAGGGAGAGGAGGAATAGAAAGAGGCAAAAACCCTTGCCAGCATCCGCGAAGGAATGCGAAGAAAGAAGCCCTCGCCATCATCCGTGAAGGAATGCGAAGAAAGAAGCCCTATTCCAACATGCTTGAAAGGCTACGCAAAGAGAAGCCCTCACCAGCATATAGCTGAGGGGAACGTAAAGAGAAACCCTCGCCAGCATGCTTGAAGGAATGCAAAGAAAGAAGCCCTGCGCCAACATGCTTCAAGGTTACGGAAAGAGAAACCCTCGCCAACATGCTTGATGTCAACCTTCGACGCGCAATCATCTGGTTTATGACGATCCACGGCTGGAACGTCTGTTTAAACGACGCAGCGCAAATAGCGAGGTTGAATTGCCCCGCGGGTCGCAGTAGTCGAGCAGCGGTGACGGGGAGGAGGAATCAGGTCCGGCGAGGCGCCTGCTGATGCTGCTGCTGATGCTACTGCTGCTACTGCACTCACTGCTGTTGCTGCACTACTGCCGCTACTGTTACTGCTGCTGCTACGGCTGCTGCTACTACTGGTACTGCTGCTGCTATTGCTACTGCTGCTGCTGCTGTTACTGATGCTGCTGCTGCTACTGCTACTACTGTTACTGCTGCTGCTACGGCTGCTGCTACTACTG
>NW_014577693.1:107127-117127 GCF_000485595.1 Priapulus caudatus
GCTGAAGGCCATGCAGCTGCGTGGCGCTAGTAAGTGAGCGTGCGCCGTTAAGCATCGCGTCTGCGTGCGCAGGAAATTGTGCGTGTATTTCGGGCGGCGTGAGCGGCCACTGCGCCCGCCGGCGACCGCCCGCCCGCCCGACGACACACACCACGCGCCGACGTCGTCTTATTTCTGTTCGCCGACAAACAAACCGACGTTGTCGTCTCACGTGACGCGCAGGTTCCAGTTAACACCGGCGGCTAGAGACCGCAGCAGGAAGAGCTGTAGCAGTAGCAGTGGACTAGTAAATCGAGTAGCAGTGGCAGTAACAGTAACAGTGGCAGTAACAGTAGCAGTGGCAGTAACAGTAAGCAGTGGCAGTAGCCAGTAGGCAGTGGCAGTTAACAGTAGCAGTGGCAGTAACAGTAGTAGGGCAGGCAGCTGGGCAAGTAGGCAGTAGTAGTAGGGGCAGCCAGCAGGGCAGGCTAGCAGGCAGTAACAGTAGTAGCAGTAGCAGCAGCGCATCAGTAACAGCAGGCAGGGCAAGCAGTACGTGACGCCACAGAGATGCCCCTAGGTGGCGCCTATATACCACCAACATGGCCCTAGGTGGCGCCTCTATGCCACCAACATGGCCCTAGGTGGCGCCTCTATACCACCAACATGGCCCTAGGTGGCGCCTCTATGCCACCAACATGGCCCTAGGTGGCGCCTCTACACCACCAACATGCCCCAGTTCCTGCTCTGTAACACTGAATGCCAGCAGGCACCATCGAGACAGGTGCAGGAGATACGAGGGGAAGTAGGTACGAGTACGATATCAGGCATCAAAGGTGATTAGTAAAGCTTATGCGATCTAGCTACCACAGTTCAAAGACTTGCTCTCAGTAAGTAATGAAAAACAAATTAGCGTAGAATAGGTTTCGAAATCTAGCACCAGCAGCGCCATCCAATCTGTAATTAACATATAAAGATCAAAAGCATGGATTTCAGTATCGGGTTACAATGGCACAACAACCAGCAACACCCAACTTATAATTTATATGTAAAGATCAAAGATATAGATTTCAGTAGCGGATCACAATGGCACAACAACCAGCATTACCCAACCTATAATTTATATGTTAAGATCAGAAGTATAGATTTCAGTATCGGGTTACAATGGCATAACAACTGGCGCCACCAACCTATAAATTAAATATAATAAACATCAGTAGTATAATCGGATTACAACATGCACAACAACCGCCACAACACCCATCCTTTAATTTATATATACGTCAACCTGCAGCATCAGATCTGTAATTCATACGTAAAGATCAAATGTGAGATTTGCCAGCCTTGTTATCGTACAACACCCCCACAGCATTTTTACACACACATTAACAGGTTTTATTAGCTGTGTCTGGTTAAATCAGCTCCGATGCGTGAATGTTCGGCAGCCTAATATGACTCCATACGAATAAGATCATCAGTGGGCGATCGAGGAGAAATATACTTCGTGGGCAAACCTACAGCAGCCAACATATAGACGTCAACAATGATCGATGTCCTTCACAATAAGAGCTAAGAATACCATATATAATATGCTATGCTGTGTTGTGATATTAATATCATGAGTTAATAATAATAGATCTATTACTATTCACTCTTGATAATATTATTTAGCTCTTGTTCACATCCCCAGCAACAGCGACGTAATGTAAGCACGGAGGGCATAAAACACACAGGCAGTGACCACTCTGTCAGTGTCAGTGCGTTCGCTGTTGATGCGGCAGCAGCAGCAGCAGCAGCAGCAGCGCAGGCGGTAGTGATGCATAATCGAATGAGAGCTTACCGTCACACTTCATTCCCTGGTGTATAAGGCCGTAGAGCAGCGAGCCACAGTGATCGCAGAAGGTGGGGCTCGTGTACGTGTATACCTTAAACTTGTGCTGACTGCGCGGATCCTGAAACACAGCAGTCAGTGCACATGTTACACTCTATATACCACGTAACAAGTGCTGCTGATAGCTTAGCTTAGGGAGGGGGCTAGACGGGGGGGAGTACAGGGACATCTGCACAGCTTATATCATCAGAGCTTTTAATGTACTGGCGTCTGCGCCAAAGACTGACACGTTTTTTTCACATTGCAGTGAAGAGAGCGACATCAATACGTCGCAGCGATGCGATATAGCGACTGCGCATATCATCGCTAAACAAGTCAATTGCAAAGTTGAATTGAGCCATTAGTCCGTGTTCGTCTGTAGACTAGGTTGTCATTGCGAGGATTAGAGAAGTGTCGCTAGTACTGTCTATCACACGACACTATTGGCAGCTAGAAGCGACAGGAGAAGCAGCGTGTCAAACGACCTTACTATGGCGCCGTCGTCATCGTCATCGTCATCGCATTCGTTGTCAGTAGTACTAGTGCTATCATCATCGTCGTCGTCGTCGTCGTCGTCGTCACCATCATCATCGCCAACTACATTATCATATTTATTGTCGTCATCGCCATCAGCATCGTCATCAGCATCATCGTCATCAGCATCGTCATCAGCATCATCGTCATCAGCATCTTCGTCATCAGCATCGTCATCATCAGCATCATTAACTCTGATGCAATGAAGCACAACTCCGCATATGCATTATAGCACGTGGCAGAACTAATGGTATGCAACAACTCACTTCGCATGCAACAGAACTCTAATGGCATGCAACAGAACTCTAATGGTATGCAACAGAACTCCGCTGGCATGCAGCAGAACTCTGGTGCCATGCAACAAAACTCTCTTCGCATGTAACATAACTCGGATGCCATGCAACAGAACTCCGCTGGCATGCAACAGAACTCTGATGCCATACAACAGAACTCTGATGCCATGCAACACAACGCTGATGGCATGCAACAGAACTATGATGACATGCAACAGAACTCTGATGACATGCAACAGTAGGACTGATTGCCAGAGCATCGAGCCGCCGCTCGCGTAAAAGCCATAGGTGATGGGGCAGGCATAAGCAGCCATGCAAGCTTGGATGGCCCTGACTCCTACTGCCTATAGTATACTGCCTGGCCAAACAAGGCATTATGTCAGGGCAAACACCCATCCACTAGATAAATCAATAGGAGCCGCTAGCCGATGCTGCGTGTATACTATTTTCTCTTCGGCCTTGGCTTCACTCTGCATCATTCCTAGAGAAGGGTTTTAGGACAACAGATAGTCACTCGGTCACATCGCCAGTCACACAGCGTCGCAACGTGTCTTGTCGCCTAGGGTACGTCAGTACGTGTATAACATCATTTGCTACACGTCAGATTACAGATCGTACAGTTGTGCGTGTAACCTCGCATTGCTGCTGTACATCAGGCACGACAAGACAGCATGCTGGCGAATGTGGGCGTCACGTGGGAAGCTGGAATAACGTGGGAAGCTGGAATCACATGTGAAGATGGAATCACGAAAAATGCCGGAATCACGTGGATGGCTGGAATCACGTGGGAAGCTGTTGTCACGTGGGAAGCTGGAGTCACGTGGGAAGCCGAAGTCACGTGGGAAACTGTTGTCACGTGGGAAGCTGGACGCCCACGTGGGAAGCCATGGTCTCTCAGCATGCAACCGAACGCGTCACACGACTCTACAGCCGTTCACCACCAGCGTCGCTATGGCAACATGAGAAATGCATGGACGCGCCTGCAAGTGTTTGCTCCACGTTACACGGGGGTCGTGGCAGTGCTGGCGCCGTCATGGGGTGGAGGAGGGGAGGAGGAGGAGGAGGGGGTAGTGTTTCTATCAGTCGATACGTTAAGCTGAGAGCAGCGCTTGCATGTGTTTGCCTCGTTATACGGCATTGTTAAAACCGCGGTAACGCACCGTGCGTACAGCAAGGCAAACGTGCTCCGCATAGACACGCATTCTCCCAGCTCTCTCTCACGGGCTCTCCCTCCCCCCCCCCTCTCTCTCTCTCTCTCTCTCTCTCTCTCTCTCTCTCTGGCGGGCTCTGATTCTCTCTCTCTCTCTCTCATCTCTCTCGCTCTCCCGCCCTCTCTCTCCGCGGCCTCTCTCTCCTCAGCTCTCTCAATTGCCCTCTTCTCCTCTCTCATCTCCTCCTCTCGTCTTCTCCCGCTCTCTCTCTCTCTCTCTCTCTTCGCTCTCTGCTCGTCTATACCTATCTATCTCACTCACCTCCACTCTCTCTCTCTCTCACGTCACTCCTCTCTCTCATCTCTCTCTCCTACTCTCTCTGCTCTCTCTCTCTCTCTCTCCCTCCTCTCCGTCTCTCCGCTCCTCTCTCTCACCCTCTCTCTCTCTCCCATCATCTCTCGCATCTCTCCCTCCTCTTCATCGTCCTCCTCTCTCAGCTCTCCTCTACAGGCGGCAAGATTCACCTGCAACTCCTCGCGTTAGTGATTCGACATAGCTCCTTTACTGAAGCCGTCGTGAATGCTGTGAGGCCCGCACCGGATCGGCTGTGTGTTGTGTGTGTGTGTTGTGTGTGTCGTCCGTGTGTGTGTGTGTGTACTGGTGCGTGCGTGCGTGTCGTGTTTGTATGTGTGTCTGTGTGCGTGTGCGTCGTTGCGTGGCGGTGGCCGAGTCGTGTGCCTGCTGCGGTGCGTGTGCTGTGTGCGTTGTGCGTTAATGTGTGTGGTGTTGTATGTGCGTGTGTGCGTGTCGGCGTGTGTGCGTCTGTGGTTGTGGCGTGCGCCGCTGCTCCGTGTGTGTGCGTGCGTGTGTGCTGTGTGTGGTGTGTGTGTTGCTTGGCTATTTTCTGCTGTGTGTGTGTTGTCGTGTTTGTGTGTGTGTTGTGTCGTTGTGCGTGTGGTGGTTGTGTGTGGTGCCGTGCTGTGTGGTTGGTGTGTGCTCGTGGCTCGGTTGTGTGTGCGCGCGCGTGTGTGTGCGCTGCCGCGCGCCGCGCTGTTTGCGTCGTGTGTCGTGGGTGTCTGTCGTGCTGTGTGCGTGTGTGTGCAGTGCGCGTGTGTGTTGGTTTGTGTTGCGCGCGCCAGGTCGTGTGTGTGTGTGCGGCGCGCCCGTGGTGCGTGTGCTGTCGTGTGGTTGTGTGTCGCGCGTCCGCCGCGTGTGTGTGTGCGCGTCGCGCGTTGTGTCGCGTGTGCGACGCCGCAGCGTGTCGTGCGTGCGCGTGTGGGTTGGTGTCGCCGCCGCGGCGCGTGTGTTGTGGCACTGTTGTGTGTGTGGTGACGTCTTTGTAATTGGGCGGCGGCGGACTCACATTCGTCTGAGTTAACCCTCATTATGTCTGACCGTACATGCTGGTGATGTCTCGCTGACGGGGCGACTGTCCTGCCGCGCCTCGCTTGCGGTGCCATAGTATGCCAGTCGGCTGCTCAGACCAATGCGTAACCAAGCTGCGTCAAAGCAAATCGATCCTATAGGCGCACCCTGGGCCAAAAAAATCTCATCGTTTGTTGACCGACGGAGAGAGAGAAGAGAGAGAAGAAGAATAGAGAAAAGAGAGAGATGACGAGGGGGAAAGAAAGAGATGATAGAGAGAGATATATAAAAACAAGAGAGATGAATAGAGCAGAAGAGAGAGAGAAGAGAGAGAGACGAGAGAGAGAGAGAGAGAGATGAGAGCAGAGAGAGAAAGAGAGTAGAGAGAGAGAGGGGCAGAGAGAGACGAGAGAGAGAGAGAGAGAGAGAGACGAGAGAGAGAATGAGAGTGAGAGAGGAGAGAGAGATAGTTCTCGCGCGCACACAAGCGCACAAAAATTAGTAGATCAAAGGACGAGCAATGAAAAGAGATGACGAGAGATAGGGAGAATAGACAGAAAGCGAGCAAAATCCGTACACCTGAGCCAGAGAGAGTAGAGACAAGAACAATCAGAGAGAGAAGCGAGAAGGTCAAGAGAGAGACTAGAAGAGCGAGCACCCCCGATAGACGCAGAGAGAGAGAGATCACTGATCTATAAAACAACTCTGCACATGCAAAAGAGATGAAGAGCAGAGACGAGGAGAGACGTGAGAGACGAGAGAGAAGAGAGAAAGGAGAGAGAGAGTAGCGTGAGAGAGAGACGGAGAGAGGATGGAGAGAAGATAAGCGCGCCGGCACTAAGTGACAAAAAGATAGACAAACACACGAAGATGAGAGATAGATGAGGGGAAGATGACAGCAACTGAGCAAAGACGAGATGAGAGGACAGAGAAGAAGAAAGAGAGAGAAGGAAAATCCAGAAGACGTCATAGACAGAGACAGGATGAGTAGTAGAGCCGCGAGAGAGAGCAGGACGAGACGAAAAAGGCAGACGAGAGAGAGAAGAGGACGAGAGAGCGATCAAGACGAGCCCCGCCAGAAAGAGTAGATGAGAGGAGAGAGAGAGAGATGAAGAGACAGAGAGAGGAGGGGGATGAAAGAGAGCCCGCCAGAGAGAGATAGAGAGAGAGAGAGAGAGAGAGAGAGAGCGAGCGAGTGAGAGAGAGGTCCACGTTTCCGTATCTCGCCAGTGTCATTACAATTGCACGCAGTCAAACTGATACGCTGCTTTGATGGAGAAACATAACCATAGAGTGTCGATGGCTGTCTGGACACTACAAGCGATGGCTCCCTCTTACAGCTAGCTGTTATAGTCTTACAATACCCTCCCCCAGCACACTGCCTTCCTCCTTTATCACACAGCTAGCTGTTATAGTCTTACAACAACCCCCACGGCACCCCCAGCACACTGCGTCTCTGATACACTTGACACCTCATAACTGGTTCAGGTGGCGCCACCTAAGTGCCTCTACGTGACGCCACAGAGATGCCCCTAGGTGGCGCCTATATACCACCAACATGGCCCTAGGTGGCGCCTCTATGCCACCAACATGGCCCTAGGTGGCGCCTCTATACCACCAACATGGCCCTAGGTGGCGCCTCTACACCACCAACATGCCCCAGTTCCTGCCCTGTAACACTGAATGCCAGCAGGCGCCATCGAGACAGGTGCAGGAGATACGAGGGGAAGTAGGTACGAGTACGATATCAGGCATCAAAGGTGATTAGTAAGGCTTATGTGATCTAGCTACCACAGTTCAAAGACTTGCTCTCAGTAAGTAATGAAAAACAAATTAGCGTAGAATAGGTTTCGAAATCTAGCACCAGCAGCGCCATCCAATCTGTAATTAACATATAAAGATCAGAAGCATGGATTACAGTATCGGGTTACAATGGCACAACAACCAGCAACACCCAACTTATAATTTATATGTAAAGATCAAAGATATAGATTTCAGTAGCGGATCACAATGGCACAACAACCAGCATTACCCAACCTATAATTTATATGTTAAGATCAGAAGTATAGATTTCAGTATCGGGTTACAATGGCATAACAACTGGCGCCACCAACCTATAAATTAAATATAATAAAAATCAGTAGTATCGGATTACAACATGCACAACAACCGCCACAACACCCATCCTTTAATTTATATATACGTCAACCTGCAGCATCAGATCTGTAATTCATACGTAAAGATCGAATGTGAGATTTGCCAGCCTTGTTATCGTACAACACCCCCACAGCATTTTTACACATACAGGTTTACACACACACAGGTTTTATTAGTTAACGCTGTGTCTAGTTAAATCAGCTCCAATGCGTGAATGTTCGGCAGCCTAATATGACTTCATACGAATAAGATCATCAGTGGGTGATCGAGGAGAAATATACTTCGTGGGCAAACCTACAGCAGCCAACATATAGACGTCAACAATGATCGATGTCCTTCACAATAAGAGCTAAGAATACCATATATAATATGCTATGCTGTGTTGTGATATTAATATCATGAGTTAATAATAATAGATCTATTACTATTCACTCTTGATAATATTATTTAGCTCTTGTTCACATCCCCAGCAACAGCGACGTAATGTAAGCACGGAGGGCATAAAACACACAGGCAGTGACCACTCTGTCAGTGTCAGTGCGTTCGCTGTTGATGCGGCAGCAGCAGCAGCAGCAGCAGCAGCAGCGCAGGCGGTAGTGATGCATAATCGAATGAGAGCTTACCGTCACACTTCATTCCCTGGTGTATAAGGCCGTAGAGCAGCGAGCCACAGTGATCGCAGAAGGTGGGGCTCGTGTACGTGTATACCTTAAACTTGTGCTGACTGCGCGGATCCTGAAACACAGCAGTCAGTGCACATGTTACACTCTATATACCACGTAACAATGACATACAATTCATCTGATGTACATGATACATGATACATTGACAGATTCATAATGATACATGATACATGATACATTGACAGATACATAATGATACATGATACATGATACATTGACAGATTCATAATGATACATGATACATGATACATTGACAGATTCATAATGATACATGATACATGATACATTGACAAATACATAATGATACATGATACATGATACATTGACAGATACATAATGATACATGATACATGATACATTGACAAATACATAATGATACATGATACATGATACATTGACAGATTCATAATGATACATGATACATGATACATTGACAAATACATAATGATACATGATACATGATACATTGACAGATTCATAATGATACATGATACATGATACATTGACAGATTCATAATGATACATGATACATGATACATTGACAAATACATAATGATACATGATACATGATACATTGACAAATACATAATGATACATGATACATGATACATGATACATGATACATGATACATGATACATGATACATGATACATGATACATGATACATGATACATGATGAACGATTCACGATACATAATGATACATGATACATGATACATGATACACAATGCATAATAATACATGATATACATGATACACGATACACGATACATGATACATGATACATTGACAGATACATAATGATACATGATACATGATACATTGACAGATACATAATGATACATGATACATAATACATTGACAGATACTTAATGATACATGATACATGATACATATAATGATACATGATACATGATACATTGACAGATACATAATGATACATGATACACGATACATATAATGATACATGATACATGATACATTGACAGATACATAATGATACATGATACATGATACATATAATGATACATGATACATGATACATTGACAGATACATAATGATACATGATACATGATACATAATACACGATGCATAATGATAAATGATACATGATACATTGACAGATACATAATGATACATGATACATGATGCATAATGATAAATGATACATGTCATGATACATTGACAGATACATAATGATACATGATACATGATACATGATACATAATACGTAACATAATGCTGTACATAATACATCTGATGTCAGTTACCCACACAGCATTGCATGTATTACACTCTATACCTGATGTTACCGCAGCCACACACACAGCATTGCATGTATTACACTCTATACCTGATGTTACCGCAGCCACACACACAGCATTGCATGTATTACACTCTATACCTGATGTTACCGCAGCCACACACACAGCATTGCATGTATTACACTCTATACCTGATGTTACCACAGTCACACACACATCATTGCATGTATTACACTCTATACCTGATGTTACCACAGTCACAAACACAGCATTGCATGTATTACACTCGATACCTGATGTTACCGCAGCCACACACACAGTAGTGCATGTATTACACTATATACCTGATGTTACCGCAGCCACACACACAGCAGAACATGTATTACACTCTATACCTGATGTTACCACATTCAGTGCCATGCTTGGCTGTGTCGTGCCTGTTTGTAACTGTTACTGGTACAATCTCGTAAGTTATTTACTGATTAAGGTGGACTAGGTGCAATTCTCTCGTTCACCCAGCATTGTAGGTTGTATCGGGTAATTTGTCTCTAAGATACCCAATAGTGTAGTTAGGATCGGCTATCAAGTGAGTGTACCAATCAATCTTGCTACACAGTGAGACAATTTGATTACACAATAGACTGGCGGTTACTGTATAAATGCGGCGCGTGTCAATTCGCGCCGTATTAGTGCAGCTAACAA
>NW_014577693.1:122772-128219 GCF_000485595.1 Priapulus caudatus
CAGTCAGCCAGCAGTAGCAGCGTAGCAGATTAGCTATCATCATCAGCAGCAGCATAGCAGCTACAGCTTGTAGCAGCCAGCTTAGCCAGGCAAAAAAAAAAACACACAACAAAGCCAACAAACAACAGCAGCAGCAGTCCAGCTAACAGCAGCCAGCCAGCAAGCGGCGCCGGTGAGCGGCGCGCGACGCAAGGGCAAAGATCATGACGTATTCTCACATCAAAGCGACAGTAAACGAAGTTTAGCAGCCGGGCGGTCGTCCCCCCGGCGCCCACGGCAGGTCTTTCACTCGCCGACCGTAGCAACTGCATCATCATCAGAGAGCGAAATTGCGAAAAGAGATGCTCCCGCTGATCAATAACATCTCACGGAAGGGTGAGAGATGGTAAGATGGAGAGTTGGGCAGTGTGAGCGAGAGAGCGAGACCGAGAGACCGAGACCGAAAGAAAGCGACAGAGAGAGAGAGAGAGTAAAGAGAGAGAGAGAGATGAGAGAGAGAGAGAGATGAGATCGAGAGAATAGTAGAGACAGAGATGAGAGACGGGCAGCGATAGAGAAAACGACGGAGAGAGAGAGAGGCAGAGAGCTAAAATACAAGCATAGATAGATAGTGTCTGACTAGATAGATAGATACCGCATAGCAGAGAGAGAGCAGAGAAGAGAGAGAGCGACAGAGAGCGAGGGAGGCAGAGAGAGAGAGCGTTGAGAAGAGAGAGAGAGAGAGAGAGAGACAGAGAGCAAGAGAGAGAGAGGGGGGGGCGAGTGGGGAGGAGCCCTGCCTATGAGAGACCCCTTACCATCCCGCAGCGAGAATGAGCAAGATAAGAGGCGAGGGGTATAGCAACCAGAAAGAGAGAGATAGAGAGAGAGAGAGAGAGAGAGAGAGGAGAGAGAGAGAGAGAGAGCCGGATTGAGAGCGCGTGCGAGAGAGAGAGAGAGAGAAAGAGAGAGAGAGAGAGAGAGAATTTTTAGCCCAAAATGCTGGAAATGGCATTTCATGAAGTCTAGTTTTCACTTTTTCCCGGGGGGCATGCCACCGAACATCCTAGTTTGCCTTCGGGTGACCTGCGGCACTCCGATAGCAAATTCACACCACCTCGGCGAGCCAGCGTGGTGCGATTTTTCCACTCGCTGCTTTTTAGCGCATCCTGACATAGTTTCAGATGCAGTCTTGTAGAAATCGCTTAATCTCGATCTCCGTCCGTCCGTGCGATCCGTGCGTTCCGTCCGTCCAGATTGCGTCAACAGATTGGCACATAATCTTACGCTCGACGTACGTCACGATATCGGGCATCATCGGGGGGGGTAATGTCAAAATTTGAGTATTGGCGCGCTAACGGTCGCAAGCTGGGTCGGTCAAAAGGTCAAAGGATTCGAGAGGTGTAAAAAAGAAGGGGGCAAATTCAGTCCATTAACGTTAAGATATCAGGAGGAAGATGCATAATTGCGCACAAATCGAAACGGCGTCGAGCCTAGGCTTCGTGATGAATATCGGTGTATGCAGCATTGATAGCGGACAGCATCACTCGTGACGCTAAATTGAGCAAGGAGTCACAAGCGTATACCAAACGAGTGAAAAAATTTGGGCCACAAAACCCATGCCCCCAGGGGGAGGGTAAAGGAGGAGGTGGTTCCGATTTTAGACATCTTTCTTCGAGGACATGGTCCTTCTGAGCGGAGCGAGTTGAATAACTTGTATGTGTGCAGGCGTGTGACGCTTAGGCATTTTTATGTGTTTAGTTGAAAGGACATGAAGATGTCCCTTGCTTGCTTGACATTGCGAGGGAGTAAGTGTCGGATATACCTTTTGCACGTCAGAGGAGGGGTAGAACATGGATTTGTTGACTGTTAACAAAGGAGTGAACTGTTTGCGTATTAGAGCCCCCTCCCTTCACCTCCCTTTCCCCTCTCCCCACCCCCCTCCCCCACCCCTTTCCCCACCCCTCCCCTACCCTCCCCCTCCCTACCTAAAAGAGAGGGTTAACATGGGATTTTGTGACTGTCTGTTAGAAAGAATTTGAGTGCCGGGTGCTAGTAGAATCTATACATGCCTGGGATGTATGAGGCTACAATGTCACAGTGAAAATTCAAACCTAAATTTGGTATTTAGTCCTATGCCTTAAGAAGGTTAGTATATTCCTTATCGTATAATTTTCTATGTCATCATGTACTGTCAGTATGTTACATGTCACGCTTTATGCGCACTGCCAGTGGCTGTGCATGTGTTGGTGCAGTTTTTGCCTGCATTAATTGGTTACAGGTGCGCAGCTCTCTATTGCATTTGCAGCCTGTAGCTGCGTAGGTAAATGGATGATGCTTATAACATTAGAATTCTGTCTCTCAAATAGTATGTTGCTACTACGGAGATTGATAGGGAGATTCCATCATTTAATCTTGGAAGACACTCTAACACTGTACACGCGCATCTCGTGGCAACTTTCATAACGATCCCCAAGCGAACAGTCTTGAGAAGTTTCCTGATACCCTCTCTGTTGCACTTCCACTATTTCGGCGTGGATGTCGAACACATTTGGGTGACTAACAGGTTTACTAGAAAGGCCACACACTCACCACAGTTCACGCGCGCCTGTAGAAGGTTAGATCGCGCACCATGTTCGCTCTGCGGCACTTGTTCCAAAACTACTAACGACTGGAGTATATACATGACGTGATGTACCTTATCCTATTATATGTACGTTGATTAATATATATGTGTATCTCGGGCGTCGTGACGTCGAACTCCACTCATCTCCTACTGAGTAGTGCTGTGTCTGCATCTTAGCTCTCTTCCTCTCTCTCCCTCTTCTGCGCTATTTGTACCGTTTGTGTGTCGTCACTGTTAACATTTCCCCTGTCATTGCAATCTCATTTCCGGTCATCTCCCCACTGTTCTCTCCCTGATTTGCACGCCACCTTTTAATTTTGAAGGTTTTAAGTGCTTGAGGCAAAAACGAGTTTTTACTATCTCTTTCGTTCGACCAAAGTGCGCATGTGCACTATTTTTCCCGTGAAGGGCGATGTACGAATGCCTAGATTTATACTGTTCCGTTAACAGTCGCTGAGTGCATGTTGCAAAAGCCACCCAGATTCACACCTACAACGCGACGGGCGAAAACAGAAACGGACATACAGATTTCAGACATCCCTCACTATACAGTTTGCTCCAGAAAAGTGTTTGCATCTCTGTATAGTTACCAAAGGGTTTCTTTTATTTTAATAAGTTAGTGTACGTGCCGGTGGCATGTTAGAAATTGTTTACAGCACAAGCGACCATGGTGGCACTACAAACATTTTGTGTTTGGCCATTTATAACCTTTTATTATCATTTGCGATTAGTAACCACACGGCATTCACAAATCTCTAATTATACTGAAAATTTCTGATATTATTATATTCATTTACATATACTATATAATTCAATGTATGTGGTTAACTAATCTTTTATTACATACTACATACATATTACTTGATATTTAATACTTTTTTAACTACATATATATATATATTATATTTTTGTTCATTTTTAATACGGCAATTTAGCGGGCATACAAACAAAAAATATCTAATTATAAACGACGTCAATACAGTCTCTCTGTCTAGTCTATCTATCCTTTGCTCTCGCCTTGCTCTCCCCACAACTCCCTCTCGTCCTTCTGTCTCCGCTCTCGCTCACACCCGCTCACTCCCACTCTTGCGATCCTCTCTCGCCCTCTCTTTCTCCCTGATCTCTCGATTTGTCCTCTCTCTCTCTTATTTGCTCTCTCCCTCGATCTCTCTCTCTTTCGTGCTCTTCACTCTACTCTTGGTCTCCTGCCTAAAAATCCGCAGGACGTAGAATTTCTCTCGCTGGCCGCAACTCAGCGTCTGCGTGTATGTATGCGTCTGTTCAGTCGCGTGTAGGTGTGACGTGTTGGTAAACTCAGTTGCGTGGCTTCTAGCACTTACACGGACTGTTGGGTAGAAAACACAGTGTCAGTTACGCAGCAAGCGCGCACACACAAACACACACACACACACACACGCACACACACACACACACACACACGCACACACGCGCGCACGCCGCACACACACGCACGCATACACACGCACGCACGCACGCACGCACACACGCACACACACGCGCGCGCACGCCGCACACACACGCACGCATACACACACACGCACGCACGCACGCACACACATACACACACGCACACGCACACGCACACGCACACGCACGCACGCACACACACACGCACACGCACACACACGTGTGCAGCTGGAGCCGCCCGCTAGCCAGCCAACAACGCGGTAAAGGTTCATGTCCGCTTAAAGCACACCGCCGTATATCGGCAGTTTGTTTAAAATACGTTAAAAACATTTCTATAGTGAGTATTAAACCACGAAGTTTTTGCACGGAGTGTAAGTTAGACCTGATCGCAGAACTGAAAATCTGAATTAAATTCCCAGTAATTACGTTTCCTTTTAAATGGAAACGTCATCGCGCTCTGAATTTCTCATCGCCCCAGCTAATTGAACTATACGAAAGCACGATAAAATATGCCCGTGATAAAGACCAGCGATGACACGAATGCGATTAATTACGTATAATAGGGTTCCTACACCTAAAGCAAAGCTTCTTTCCATGCCATTCGCAGGACGTTTGCAGGATCTAGAAGGTCGGTTTTCCACAACGAAACCCAAATACAATCTTAGTACGCCCTATCTTCCAATCATCAATTAGTGAGAAAAAACTCTTGCCCAAAACGAGTTTGAGTGCCTTTCAGGCCATAAACAGGACTATACCTTCAATATATTAAACTTGTCATCATCATTGGGGAAACGTGAACACAATAGACATGTGTCAATTTCCAGTACTTTGTAGGAGGACTGTAATCTAGTTTCTGGGATATTCTAGGATCATATTATATTTTCGGGGGACACTCCACATATGGAAACTGATATTTTAAAATTCCAATACATTTCACGTTTCCGCGAAGCCGTACGAATCCCGTAGATACTAGTCTACATATAGTAGGTTTAAAACAACAGAGAGGTGGAACGCAATTGTGCAACATAGTAAAGGATGGAGCTAACAAATGACCATATATAGCAGATGACTCGGTCAGCCTATCGTATAACTATTGACTATCGCATCGAAGATAAGTGGTGCTGTTGTGCGCGTCTAGCTACGGTCGTATAGCGCGTGTAGTGGACATAGTACTGATAGACGACATATTACGCGCAATCATCACTCCTGTCGCATTCCTGGTTATCAAACCTCAACAGACGCGTAAAAGGTGGAGC
This sequence comes from Priapulus caudatus, assembly GCF_000485595.1. Classification (NCBI taxonomy): domain Eukaryota; kingdom Metazoa; phylum Priapulida; class Priapulimorpha; order Priapulimorphida; family Priapulidae; genus Priapulus; species Priapulus caudatus. The sequence goes on from NW_014577693.1 coordinate 128,062, forward strand.
ACAGCTACATAACGGTAGATGTAGCGGTGCATAGCGGTAATGTACACAGCTACATAACGGTAGATGTAGCGGTACATAGCGGTAATGTACACAGCTACATAACGGTAGATGTAGCGGTACATAGCGGTAATGTACACAGCTACATAACGGTAGATGTA
>NW_014577693.1:131260-144261 GCF_000485595.1 Priapulus caudatus
AGCTTATGCGACGTGTCTAAGACACGTTGCCACTTCGGGGGGGGGGGGGCTAGGGGAACCTCCCCCAAGAAAATTTTTAAAAATTGGCGCATTCTGAGAGCATCTGAGCAGTAATTTTGATGTCTAGAATGCAAGATGGAATTCCAAATTTTTAAGCAGAAAATTATCTTTTATGTGTTTTCCCTTTTTTGGGGGTAAAAAAGGGGGGGTCCGGACCTCCTGGCCCCCCTTCTACACATACACATACACATACCACATCCAACTGAGAAACAACTTTACTGAAATAAAATCTGTGATAGTAAAGAGTATATTACGTTAATTTAAAGTAAGGGTCTGGGGGTCCTCCTCCAGGAAATTTTTGAAAATTGGATCACCTGAAATGTAAATTCCTGCATTCTGAGAAGGATACATACAATTCTGGATTCAGAAAAATGAAAAGCCCTCAAAAATAGGAAAAAATAAGAATTTGTCCAGAAAATAGGAGAAAATAGGAATTGCCCAGAAAATAGGAAAACATAGGGAAAAATAGGAACTTGACGCCCTGGGTATTTCTTATGTCTTCATGCAAGGTCAGCTTGAAGTGACAGTGCTTGCGCCCGCACCCACGTGTGTATATAACTATACGGTTGCGGTTATGTAATGCAAGAGTTAGGGCTAGGTTCAGGGTTAGGGTTAGGGTTAGGGTTAGGGTTAGGGTTAGGATTAGGGCTAGGGTTAGCGTTAGGGTTAGGGTTAGGGTTAAAGTTAGGTTTAGCATCAACTGAAACAGACGAAAGCTGGGAGCTGAAGAAACGTCTGAGCAATGAGCAATTAGAGACTGGGAAAGATGGTCCGATATTGTCTGTCCTTTGGTTTTGCACTCACATTGCTGTATGCTGACACTCACTCACACTAATACTGTCATCTCACGCAAGATTTCATGCGGCTGCCATTCGAAATTGGAGATGAACTCAGCAACGCAACCTCATCTTAATTAATCCTGTCAGACTGTAAAGCCAGCGCAACAACGCGTCATTATCACCGTGCGTGCGATGTAAAGCAAACTGCAATTACTTACATCTCAACAACAGAAAAGAACATAAAAATAGTCTGCCGCTACTAAGCAGAACTATATAGGCGATTACATTACAACACAATAATACATAATAGCAGAATAATAATGCAGGGTAATTAACAGTAGTGGTGGAATACACATACGTTGTAATAAACGGTAGTGAATCTACTTTGTAATAGTTTGTATTTTGTAATCATTTTCGTATTGGGGCGGTCCCCGTGTCTGTGATTTTACCGCGTCTGTGACTGCTGCGCATGCGCCGGTATGCTGCCATGGCAGCGGTCTCGCTGTTTCGCGCGGGTGGTCTGCATGCATACCCCGCCTGCGGCGGGCAGGCAGCCGAGAAAACAGCGAGGCGTGTTTTCTTACGCTCGATCCGCGAATCTCACTATCTCTATCGACGCAAAAATCAGTGTGAATCTCGCGAGAAAACGCGCAAACACAGCGCCGTTAGCTGGTGCTATTGCTGCCTCGGCGCCTGATCCGCTCCACACACCGAGGCCAGACCATGGTACTAAACAGCGCTAGTGAGTCGAGTAAAACCACCCCGATGACTGCAAGCACTCGGAGCATTTACACGCGCGCATTCATTTCTGCTCGGCACGCGTGCGTGCGTGAGTGCGAGTGGGTAACACCGCCCCTGCGAACTACGCGCTAGCGATGACTGCCTGGCGTAACTCGCTCACAGCCACGCGACAAAAACCCGTCTGTTTTTCGACCCTGCTCGCTAATTATATTTATGTTATACTATGAGTGCAGAGAGTGATCGCAAAAACCTTTTGTTTACACCTAAGCACTCCTACCCGAAATTTTAGTCCCCCGGCTGCTTCAAACCCGCCGCACGTGAGCAAACTACTGAACAGTGAGTGCTACTGCTGCTGCTGAAATGTACACAGCTACATAACGGTAGATGTAGCGGTACATAGCGGTAATGTACACAGCTACATAACGGTAGATGTAGCGGTGCATAGCGGTAATGTACACAGCTACATAACGGTAGATGTAGCGGTGCATAGCGGTAATGTACACAGCTACATACCGGTAGATGTTGCAGCGCATAGCGGTAATGTACGCAGCTACATAACGGTAGAAGTTAGCGGTGCATAGCGGTATAATGTACACAGCTAAGGTATATTATGTAGCGGTGAATAGTTGTTGAAACGATCGCGGCCCATAAGCAATTCACATCAGTACACAACGGTGCATATCGGATGAGACCAAACATGCGCGCAACCACAATATATTCTGCGCGTCTGCAAATAAATGCTAGCCTACAAAGAATATTGCGCTGCATTCACCCCTTCTGCCTCGCCATCCCTGCTGCGAACAGACACACATGAATAAAACCATCTCAGAATTTAGCATATAGTCCGTGTACGTATAAACTAACGCGTATACCCTCGATCGCCCCCCCCCACCCTTTTCGAAGTTACGATAAGAATATATTCATGAAGTAACGGTGGAAAGAGGAAGGAGAAAATGCTGTTACTCTGTTTTACGGAGAGAAACAGAATTATCATCGATTCGATTCCCAAGAACTACTCCGCAACAAGAAATAAGAAACCGAAAAACGAGCTGTAGAAAACTAAAGCACATGGCTGCTTAATGTGAATTGGTCATCAACTGGCGACCACCAGAAGAAAACTCGTTACTGAGTTCAATTGAAACTGATTGTACTTAGTGGATGACTAGTTCATACTGGCCTACGCGCTCCATGCACGCACGCACACACTGACGCTTGCCCGCCCGCACGCACACGCCCAAACACGCCGAAGCGCATACAATCAACAGTTCTTGTTAAACAGTTAATGAAAAATAGATATAGATGTACTGAGGATATTTTTGCTATTAATGGAACATTTCCGATCGTGTACGCTCCCGGACAGCGCAGCGGGAACGAGCTTATAGCCTTCCCCAAGCAGCGCTGAATCCAAATAGATTTGCACACATTTGCATACATTGACGGCGTCCGCTGATGCACGAAAGCTGCGCGGGGAGGAGATATATGAGGAAGCCAAAATGGGATAAGGAAACCTAAAAGCATGATGAATCAGAGGATGACGAAGAGCACGGCTGCGCGAAACATCAAAAAACTTAAGACAAAAAGAGAGAGAAAAGGAAGCAAAAGAAGTTAACGAGGAGGAGAACGGTTGGCAAAAATATAGAAGCAGAGGAAGATGGATAGATTACATAAGAAGAGGACGCCAACGATGCTGACGAACGAGTGAAGGAACAAGAAGAGAGATGAGCACAAGAATAAGAAGTAGAGGAAGAGAAAGCCTCGAAAAATGCTGACGAAGAAGCAGAGAAGAAGTCTCGAACCGAGACGAGGCCGCAAACGACACGGAGAAGACGATAAATATAGCAGTAGCAGTTGATGAGAAGGCTTATAGAGGAAGCTGTAGGAACTAGACACTCGAAGCCACAATCAAAACAACAACAGCGCTGCCCTCAAGGCACAACTACATCATCGGTCGTAAATCTACCTCCAAATTGTGCTCACGATTGCAGACCTTGTGTGACGAGCTCTCCGCGGCTCTCGGCTAGCGCAGGCAGTTAGCTAACAAACGAAACGCGGCGCACAAATGACACGGATGCTCTTACACACAAACGCACGCCTCGCTCAGCCGAATCTATAAAGGATTACTCTCTACCGACTCGAAATCTGCGCCGAATTAACGAAATCCGCCGAATTACCATCAAAGGGGTTCGACGGCGGAGTAATAGCGCACGCCGGAGCGAGTAGTACATGGCTGGGGGGGTTTCTTTTACAGCGGAAGCAGACAATCCAGGCTGCTGTCATGAATCCGCGAGGTAGTGTAAAAAGATGAGCGGATGGCGATTTCAGCTGTGCAGCTTCACGAACAGCGATACCGGAACGCGTGCGTAGGGCACTACCGAACGCGGTGCCGTGGTCTCCTCCGATTTGCGTGCCGTGCGTCCGCCGTTGAGCGCTGCGGGGACCTGTCCGTGCGTTTGCGCGCGAGTGGGTTCATCTCCCGTGCGTGCCTCTCTGAGTGTCGTTGCTCGTTCCGCGTCGCCTGTGTGCATCGGTGCCGTGCCCGCCTGCGTGCCTGTGTAACGCGGGTCGTGTCTGTGACTGTGTTGCGCGCTGTGCGCCGGCGCTCGTCCCGTGCGTGGCCTGTGTACGCTTGTTCCTGTTGTCGTGTGCGTGCTTAGTGCCGTGCGTGCCCGGTGTGTGTTGCGCGCACTGTGCGTGCTGTGGTGTGAGTGTGTGTGCCGTGTGCGCTGTGCGGGCCGGTGTGTGTGTGGTGCTGTCTGTTGTGTGTGATGTGATCGTGTTGTGTCTGCTGTTGTGTGTGTGTGTAGTGGCGGTGTGTGGTGTTTGGGTGCTGAATGTGCATGTGTGTGCGGTGTGAATGTGCATGTGTTGTGTGTGCCTGTGTGTGCCAGCGGGCCCGCAGCGTGGGCCGCTGTGTTGTTGTGTGTGTGTGCCCCCCTGGTTGTGTGTGTGATGCTGTGTGTGGTCTGTGTAGGCTGGTGTAGGTGTGCATATGTGTATGTGTGCTGTGTATGTACTGTATCCGACTGTATGTATGTAATGTCATGTGGTGCCTGGTGGTGTCGCTCTGTGTGTCGGGCGGTGCCCGTCGTAGTGTGGGTGTGTGTGGTGTGTGTTGTGTGGGTGGTGCTTGTGTGATCCCTGGGTGTGTGGTGGGTGTGTGTGTGTAGTGTGTGCCCTGTGGCGTGGCGGCCCGTGCGTCTTGCCGGGTGGTCGCGCGTTGTTTACGTCTAGGCCCATAGACGCGGGCGCGGTAGATGACAACGAATATTCCTCGAATTTCCCATTTCATATCTATACATCGCTATAGAATGATGTAAAGCGGCTGTACATGGTCATGGGGACGGGCTAGTGCGGCCGAGGCGTTCGGCCACTCGGTTCGTCGCTCCTGGGCCGGTAGTCTGTTCGCGCCCAATTCGTTGTTGATCCGGCATACAAAGATTTGCATGATAGCGTGCAGAGTAAACAAACTTACGTAGTTATTTACATAGTCCGCGCGTGGATACGGAACTCTGCTGCCGTAGAGGATGAATACGCGAGAACAGGAATGATGAAACATGATATATAGAGCGGGAAAAGCAATAACGAAACGCACGCCAGTAATAAACTCTCGCCAGTGCAGAAGCCTGACGATAGCGGGATAATAATGAGAACGTTGATGGATTTTTCTGCAACATCGTATTATATGAGCAAACAGGTATACGGCGTTGCCCTAGATATTATCAGAAGTAGATAATAGGGAATAAGGGGGTTCCCTATTATCTACTTCTGATACTATGCTGCGCTCATAAGGCAGCACTGTAGTTAGGTCTACGTGGAGCAAGCCGATTTTAGCGGGGCTCTTTACTAATGCAATTTATTTCTGAAGCCATTTTATTTCGCCACAGTCTATCCTAATAATCCAACCATGCGAACTTGACAACACACACGCACGCGCAGCCTAGTCGCTGTGGCCTGGCGCGAAGCATAGAAATCGACAAGGTGCACTGCCACGCATAGCGCTCGTCTGAACGCGCCACACGCACACGCACGAATCACACACGCACACACCACACTCACACCACACACACACACACACACACACACCACACCACACACACAGCACCACACGACACACACATACACACAACACCACATACACACCACACACACACTACCACGAACGCAAGCACACAGGACCACAGGACACACACACGCACACGCACCACGGCCGCGCACTACTCCACACACACACACACACAACACACACACAGACACAGACACATACACACACACACGCACCACGCATACCGCCCGCGCCGGGCGCCACAAACACACACACGCACGCACGCACGCCACGCGCCACGCACACGCCACACACGCACACCGGCACACGCCACACGCACACGCACACGGCACCGTACGCACCCACGCACACACGCACACGCACGACGCACACGCCACACCGCACACACGCACACGCACACATACACCACACGCCGCCGCACGCCTACGCACACACCACACGCCACACCCACGTTGCCTTTCATCGTAGCACTGACTGACAGGAATCCCCCATAGTTCATCCTCGCGCCCGCGTTTGGCATTTCTTCTTTTTGAGGGACCCGCAGTTCCGCTTCCCAGATGACACTACCACACGCGCACACAACGGAGACAGACACCGCCGAAGATCGCACCGCGCGCCCACCACACCATCTCCCACCGCCACCACTCCGCAAATCACGCAACACACAGTCGCATAGATAGAAACACAGCTCTCTCCTTCCCGCCACCATGCCTCGTCCAACGCACGCCAGCGCACGCACGCACGCACGCACGCACGCACGGCACGCCACGCACGCACGGCACGCTAACATTTATCTACGACGTGTGGACTTTTTTCGCGCCCCTCGCCCGTCATAAGACTTCTGCTCTGCTGTCCTCACGGATGACCCGGGGCGCGAAGGAGCGTAGGTTATCACGATGAAGTATGTGCTGCAATAACAGCGCCACGCGCGGTGCGTGAGACGTGGCGCAGAGGTATATCTGATGAGTCTATTACTGGCTTCGATCAGCCAAGGGGCAGAGTTAACGCTTCCTTCCTCTCACCACCTCTTCCTTCCTTTTTCCTCTCGCTTACTCTCGCGCTCCTCTCTCTTTCTCTTCTCTTTCGTCGCCTCTCTCTCCACTTCTCTCTCTGCGCCGCATCTTCTTCTCCGCTTCTATCTCTCTCTCCTCTCTCTCTCTCCTCTCTCTCTTTTCTCGCCTCTCTCCTGTTTCGTCTAACCTCTCTCTCTCTCCCTCTCGCGCGCTTCTCTCCTCGCTCTCTCTCTCTCGCCTCTCTCTCTCTCTCTCTCTCCTCTCTCTCTCGCCTCTCTTCTCTCTCTCCTCTCAAATACGAATCTCTCTTCTCTCTCTCGCTTCTCTCTCTCTCTCTATCGCCTCTCTCTCTTTCTCTCTCTCTCTCTCCTCCTCCTCTCTCTCAATTATATACTATATAATATATACACCCACTATACTATAATATATATATCCCAAGAGTCTAGCTATTGATCTATTGATAGACTCCTGATTCATACTAATATTACTATAGTATATCACCCACACACACGCTTAACACCGCCGGTGCCATTAGATCGATCCGACTCCCACCTACACTTGCCTCTGCGTGCCCACGTCTTGCATTATCTAGTTTACGAGAGTTCTGCCACGAGTATGCGCGCCAACCACCCGCTACAACGCTGCCGTGCCTGACGACGGCCAGACCAGCCGGCCCCACGCCGGAAACGATTGCCAGGTATGCAAGGCACGCGAAACACGGCCAACCTCAGACTGAAAACGAGGGATAATGCAAGGTGTGTTTCGCTCTCACTACCTCTCCACGAACTAGCGTACATTCAGTGACAATAGACCATACCCCTATGGCTTACTATACTATATGAATATATTATATATAATAGTATATATATATCAGCTGAGTCGGACAAGCACAGCATCTTTACACACATTATGATTCCCGCGCCTTATGGCAGGTATTCAGCGGCGTCCGGCGTCAACGTCGGACAAGTGGACGCTCAAAAAATACGGAACAATAGGAATTTCAGATCGTTGAAAAATAGGGAGGAAAATTAGGCAATTTTGGTCGCCCACAACACCCGCATACAGCCATCCCGACCTCCACCCACAAATTGCTTTTTTATTTAATATACATATTTGGAGTTTCTACTAGATCACATGCCGAACAATATTTTGAGGTTTAATGATAAATGCATGTTAAAATTTTGAAATAAGCCAGTTCGTATACATGCCTAAGCACCACATACATGTAGACATACTCCAAAATAGTATGACGACACATGTATACATGGGGGCGGATCGGCCCTTTTGAAAAAGAGGGGGTCCAGCTAAGAAATAAAGGCACTTTTATTAATAAAGGTGCCGAAGGGCGCGTTATTGCGACCGTGTCGTAAGGACTTCTCGCCACTTTGAGGCGAAACCTCCCCAGTAAAATTTTTTAAAATTGAGTGTCATTGCTGAAGACATCCTGCAGCAAGTAATGGTTTGATGTCTAGAATGCAAGATGGATTCCAAATTTTTAAGCCAAAGAAAATTAATCTTTTATGTGTATTTCCTTTTCCTTTGGGGGGCTAAAAATAGGGGGCGTCCAGTCACCCCCTGGACCCCCCTTTTCTGGATACACGCTACCTACATCCAACTGAGAGAACAACTTTACTGAAATAAAGATCTGCTAATAGTAAAGTAGTATATTACGTAATTAAAGTCAAGGGGTAGGGGTCTGGGGATCCTCCTCGAGAAATTTTTGAAATAATGTGGTCACCCTGGAAATGTTAAATTCCTGCATCTCTGCAGAGAAATTTACCCATCCATTACAATTCCTGGATTTCAGAAAGACATTGGAAGAAGCCCTCAAACAATAGGAAAAAATGCAGAATTTGTCCAGAAAATAGGCGGAGAACAATTAGGAAAATTTGCCCAGAAAAAAGAATAGGAACAAAATTAGGAACTTGGAGGCCCCTCTGGGGGTATTTCTTATTGTCTTCATGCAAGTCAGCTTGAAGTGGACAGCTGCATGCGCCCGCCAGCCCACGTGCTTGTATTATAAACTATCACGGTTGCGGGTTATGTAATTGCAAACGGGTTAGCCGGTTTAGGTTCAGGGTTAAGGTTAGTGTTAGGTTCACGGTAGGCCGTTACGTCGTTAGGGTTAGGTTAGCGGTTAGCGTTCAGGGTTATGGTTAGGGTTAGGCGTTAGGAATTAGGGGCTAGGGTTAGCGTTTCAGGGTTAGGTTTAGGGGTTAGGGTTAAAGTTAGGTTTAGTATCACTCTGAACAGACGAAAGCTGAGGCTGGGGAAGAGAAACGTGCTGCAGCAGTGAGCATCTAGAGAATGGGAAAGCATGGTCCGACTATTGCCTGTCCTTTGGTTTGCGCTGCGCACTTCACATTGCCTGTATCGTCTGACACTCACTCACACTAATACTTCATTCTCACGTCAAGATTTCATGCGGCTGTCATTCGAAAATTGGAGCATGAGTCAGGCCAACGCTACCTCATCTTAATTAATCCTGGTCAGACTGATAAAGCCAGCGCCAACAACGCTGTCATTATCACCGTGCGGTGCGATGTAAAGCACAACTGCAATTACTTTACATCTCAACAACCAGAAAATGGAACATATAAACATAGTCTGCCTGCTACTAAGCAGAACTATAGGCGATTTACATTACAACACAATGAATACCATAATTAGCAGGGAATAATAATGCGCGGTAATTAACAGTTAGTGGGCTGGAATACACATACGTTGTAATAAACCGTTTAGTGAATTGCTACGTTTGTAATAGTTTTTGTATTTTGTAAATCATTTCGTATTGCGGGCGGTCCCGTGTTCTGTGATTTTATACACGCGTCTGTGATGCTGGCGCATGCGCCGGTTATCTAGCCATGGCATCGGTCTCGCTGTTTCCGCGCGGGTCGTCTGGCATTGCGTACCCCGCCGGCGGCGGCAAGCAGACCCGAGAAAACAGCGAGGGCGTGTTTTTCTTACGCCTCGTATCCGCGAATTCTCACTATCTCTATCGACGCAAAATTCAGTGTGGAATCTCGCGAGAAACCGCGCAAACACAGGCGCCGTTAGCTTGCGTGCTATTGTGCTCGGCGCCTTGGAGTCCGCCCTCCACACCACGAGGCCAGACCGATTTTTTGTACTAAACAGCGCTAGTGGTCGAGTAAAACCCACCCCGCATGACGCAAGCACTCGCGAGGCATTTACGACGCGGCGCATTCATTTCTGCTCCGTCACGCGTGCGGTGCGCGAGTTGCGAGCTGGAAACACCGCCCAGGGCTGCGAACCTACGCGCTAGCGATGCACTGCCGGGGGTAACTCGCTACAGCCACGCGACAGAAAACCCTGTTCTCGTTTTTCGACCCTGCTCGTAATTATTCATTATTATGTTATACTTACTATAGACCGCACGAGCGGAGTGATCGCAAAAACCTTTGTACACCGTAAGCACTCCTACCCGAAATTTTAGTTCGCCCTGGCTTGCTCAACCCGCCGCACCGTGAGCAATACTACCTGGTCTGAACCAGTGGAGTGCTACTGCTGCTGCTGTTGGTACTGCTACTGTTGTTACTGCTGCTGCTGCTACTGATGCTGTTGGTACTGCTCCTACTGCTACTATTGCTGCTGCTGCTGCTGCTGCTGCTGCTGCTGCTGCTGCTGCTGCCGCTCCACTCACTGTTGCCTGCTGCCTGGTACTGCTGCTTGGCTACTTGCTGCTGCTGCTCTGCCTGCTGCTGCTGTGCTGCTTGCTGCCTGGCCTGCCTACTGCTCACTTGCTTTACTGCTACTGCTACTGCTTACTGCGTACCTGCTTATGCTAGCCTGCCTCTGCTACCTGCTACTGTCTATACTACTACTACTACTCAGCTGGGAAAAAATGTAAAATTCTACTTTTTCTTTTCGGGGGCTACTTTTCAAGCTCGCCGTGCATGAAAATAGCACTCTAAATTTGGTTTGCATTTGAGACTCCTATGTGCCAAATTTCCGGGGCTTCTTTTTGGCTATTTTCCGGGCTCTATTATATAAGCATTTCGGGGGCTAAATCGCCGCCGAGCCCCGCCCTGTATTTTTCTTCACTGCCTACTCCACTACTTACTGCTGGCTTGGCCTGCTACTGTTGCTGCTGCTACTGCTGCTACTGCTGCCGCTACTGCTGCTACTGCTGTTGGTGTTGCTGCTGCTACTGTTGCTGCTACTGCTGCTGGTGTTGCTGCTGCTACTGTTGCTGCTACTGCTGCTGGTGCTGCTGCTACGGTTGCTGCTGCTGCTGCTACTGGTGGTGTTGCTGCGTGTGGGCGAGCAGACGTCAGTAGCCGGCAGGCTGCAAACAGCGGAAGACTGACTGCTTGTTGCTGGAAAATGTCGGAATAATGATGGAAACTTGCCTCACGCGACACACGTATATCTAAACACGAACCCATAGATCAGTTTTTTCCATCGTACCTAAAAGACAGCCAATGCTTTAGCCACCCAGCGTTCACAGAGAGCAGAGAGTGCGACGGCAAAATTTATACTATGACAGCAACAAAAACGTCGTTTTAAAAAAAACCAAAAATTTGCGTTTTTTCTTTTTATTCAGCTCGAATCGAATATCCGACTGCGCGATCCTAATTCGAAATGATCCTTTTGTAAATGCGGGGAGAATTTGACGCTGGATGCTTCGAATAGCGGTTTATATGTGATGTGATCGGCTGTATATGCATGCCATCGTCGTAATATTTCGCAGACGCTCACGCGGGGGCGACTTCCGCATCAAAACACAAAAATGCTCAACAATTGTTGTGTTTGTAAAAACGCGAGTACAATCATTACTAACGCGATTGAGAGCTTCCACGTACACGTTCCCGCATTTTGCCCCCCATATACCTATACCGTTTTACGCATTCGCGATCATTGCATAGGTGAATTAACTGAATTTGAATTGGATTGGAAGACACAGCACACGGGAATCGGGCGCTATACGGAACCCACAATAATGCGAAGAAGAGCGGAAATTGCAGCCAGCAATCACACTTATAAGCAAGAGAATCGCATACTAGTAATTGAAACCATATAGCAAGGTGACCAGATATTAAGGAAGCGGCCAGATATTAGAAGACACAGAAAGTATACGATGCAATAGAAGTGACAGCGAGGCTTGCGTGAGGGTGCCTTCTAAGCGAATCTAATCATTTCTATGTCCAGGTGACGAGTTACTGTACGCGGTGCCATATATGTACTAAACTCTGACAGCGGACAGCTACACTCACCGGCACCCCAAACCTCTCTCTATATTATATATATATATACCGTCGGATGACAGTATTTCTCTATTAATCTCAAGCGGTCACGCGTGCGGAAATCTTACCGCGTCCTAACAGTCAGGTGCCTCTGCGTGAAATTTCCCGAACGTTTTACATAAATTACGGAGTCGCGCGCTGAAAGGCTCTATGGAGACTCACACGTCGTTGGCGGCGACTGATGCGGGCATAGTGAAAGCTCGCACGTTACATGGCTGCCTTCACGCCACACCAGCAGCATTCACGCTACATCAACGAGCTTTGATGGCGCGTCGAACGTGCAAATACTAACACGCGTCAGCGTGCGAGGAAAGATGATGAAGAAGAAGACGATGAAAAAAAGGAGGGGAACAAGAAGAGGAGAAAGAAGAAGAGGAAGAAGAAGTAGAAGAAGAAGAAGAAGAAGAAGAGGAAGAAGAAGAAGAGGAAGAGGAAGAGAAGTAGGAGGGCGACAAGTAGGAGGAAAAGAAGCAGGACGAGGAGGGAGAGGAGGAGGGGGAGAAGGAGCGGGAGGAGGGGGAAAAGGAGGAGAATGGAAAGAAAAACACTAAGAAAATAAAAAGAAGAAGAAAAGGAAAAAAAAAAGAAGGCGACGAAAAGGAGAAAACGAAGAGCGGAGAACAAAACCACGACATGCAGCATTCGACACCTAGAGTCTCGCGTCTTCGTTCAGAGAAATCGCAGCGTCATGCCACTCTCCAAAGAGCACCAGCGCCGCCGACGACTTTACGAGACATTAACGCCGACGACGGCGACTTTACGAGACATTAGCGCCGCCGACGGCGTCGGGGGCAAGCGTCGGTTTAATTGTGGTGCGTTTTCTGCGCGTTTAACGCTCCCGCAGTGCTCGACTGTTCTCGTACAAGGCGATCAGCCTGCAGAAATTCGCGCCCAAGCACGCAATATCGGCGCCGGTATATACACACAGCAAACATCGCGGGTCTAGCTAACAGGCTGCCATGGGTAACTGTATAGTGCTGAGCCCAGGGCAGGCGACGCCATGCCACAGCCTTATATCAAGCCAACTCTCTCTCTCTCTCTCTCTCTCTCTCTCTCTCTCTCTCTCTCTCTCTCTCTCTCT
>NW_014577693.1:146106-149799 GCF_000485595.1 Priapulus caudatus
TCTTCCTCTTCTCTCTTGTGCCCGCGCGCTCTCTCTCTCTCCCCCTCTGTCCCTCCCTTTTTATTTCTCGTTCTCTCTTTCTCTCGTACCCTCTCGTTCTCTCAGCTATGTAATCTACGTACACGCGCATCAGCTTTGATCCTGGCACATTCATACTAGGACAATATTATGTCCATGCATGGAAGCTGGAAGCTGTCATTGCTATATCAGAGCCATGTGAGACGGACAACAATATCTCGACTACGTACCAGCTGCCCTGCCCCCACAGTAGGCTATGCTTTCTACAAGTGACCATGCCCTTACAACAGTCTGTGCGTTCTACAGTAGACTATGCCTTTACAACAGTCTATGCTTTCTACAGTAGGCTGTGTCCCTACAGTAGGCCAAGCTTTCCACAGTATGCTATGCCCTTACAGTAAGCTATGTCCTTATAGTATGATATGTCTATACAGTATAAGCTATGCCATTAGCCCCATTACCATATGCTATGTCTTTACAGTATGCAGTCTTCACAGTAGGGAATGCCCTTACAGTAGGGTATGCCCTTACAGTAGGTTATGCCCCTACAGTAGGTTATGCCCCTACAGTAGCCTGTACACCTACAGTAGGTTATGCCCCTACAGTAGCCTGTACACCTGCAGTATTGATATACCTCTACAGTAGTACACTATTGGTTACATTGCGCTCCCACATACAGTACCCTATTCCCCATACTGTATGTTACTCCCCTATGCTATGTTAATACAGCATGTGAAGTCCATTACAGTATTCCACAGCTCTATAGCTTAGCAGTAGGCTATACCCTCTATTATGCCTCAGACTACTACTGCTACGCAACACCAAACGCCCACGCCAGCCGTTCCAACTATGTGCGCAGCTATCAATAACACCAATGATTGCAAAATATCTCATCAATTAATAACCATGTATGATTGGCAGTCAGCAAGTTTTTGCTCTGGTAAATTCTGATCTTGATGTTACATCTAATGACAACATACTTTATTGCGCTAATTTTTTTATATTTTATTATAGCACTTTTTAAAGTTTAAAAACAGTTAGAGACATAACAGCACACTAGGGTTCTATCATATATTATGTGGTAATCTGACCCAATATTCTCTGCTGCAAAACAACTAAATGAATGAAAATTAAATTTCAGCATTGCATAAGCAGCGTAGTCAGGTTCTACAAAACCTATCCGATTTATAATAATAAAAGCAACAAAAGGTTTGACTGTACCAGATCTATAAGCCACGTCCTGCCTGACTGCAGTAGTAGGGACAGACCACTAACCTATCAAACCTCCACTGCGATAAAGACACATATAAGTATACTCATTCTGAATCGGCTCAGAATGTCAGGAACTACTCAGGAACTTGCAATAAAGATTTAAAGTGATTACGTCACCGTAAATAGTAAAAAATAAAAAATAAATCTCCACTTTTTCTCAAAATATAAGTAATTCTGTTCACTTTTTATAGTTAAATTGCTGCATTATACTACTTATTTTACTATATTGTTCAATGTGAACATACACTCGTGACGCATACATAGCCCATGATAGCAAGCAATTAATGTCAGGAACACTAATATCAAATCGTCCAGGTTTTTTGGATTTTAACTAGTTGAGAAACAATCTGATCAGGTAAGAATTTGACGATATGTTTAGTCCCGTTAGTTCTTACTTTTAATGTAAAAAATGGCAACAAAAATTTTACAAATTTTACCATAGAAAATTCGTGACGTAGTCAATTTAATAATAAAAATGATAATAACTGACACAGTGTGGACGTGTAGGAAGTGGAGACATGAACTAGCTAGGAAATAAATATTTGACATATTCTTACTGGCAACAGCTGCAATTTTCAAGAGATGTTGCAATGAACATAATTGAAATGATGTGCAAACTTACATCAGTATCAGGTCCCTTGTCTGCTCCTGGGCATTGGAACGACACAAACTCATGGCATCTTTTATGAACCACAAAACTACAAACTGAAATGAAATAATAGAAGACACTTAATTGCAGACAAATACAAGAATGATATTTCTTTGATTTAGGTTTCATATCAATATACAACGGGTTAAACCTGAAGTGAACAGGGAAAACGAATTATTGCAAAAAATAACAGAATGTATGACTTTCGCTATGTAGCTTCCGAATTAAATATACAAAAATATGATAACTATGAAGTGGTTGAAAAGCAAGTATTGTACAAACGCTCCTTCTGCGATGACACCAAAGTATAATCACTGATATGCATTATTAATACACACCTTGACACTGAAATCCTTGTTTACCGAAGCCCCTGAAAATAAATGTATGAACTTGTAAACAATAGCAATGACTACAGTACGATGGATGTACAGTACAGTACAGTACAGTACAGTACAGTACAGTACAATGGATACAGTACGTGTATGTTATAGTAATGGTGTCTAAACAGGTCTATGGAGCTAGTAATACTGGATTTTATAGTATGGATCAATAACATAGAACTGCTCTATTCATATTTACAGAAATTAAATAATTAAATACATACCATGCATTGTTTATGCATACCATATAATAATTTATAAACGTGTGTAATTAATGATTATTCATGGTATCCAAGACTATGAGCTAGCTGTCACTATATTAAATTTTGTCGGTGATGAAAATACGAGCAGTGATGCTGACACTAAAGAATGTACATATTGGGTTTCAGTGTCAATGAAGCCAAATGAAGCCCTATCGATATGGCAGATTTTGTCGTAGTAATTTGACAAAAAGTAAAAGTATTGATCCTGAGGATTTTCCCCCACACTAAACAGTGACATCAACTACAGCGCACAGTTTCCTATCTGCTATCCAGTCTCGAAGTTATCGCGTTCATCGTTCCCGCAAAACGAGAGGAGTGACCGCGGATGGGATGAGGCGGGATGCCAGCGCGAAGCCGCCGAAGCAAAGGAAGCCGGACGAGTGTCGGAGTGAGAAATCGTATTTACTTACCAGATGAAGTCTTTGCAATGGCTGCAAAACGTGGGCTGCTTGAAAAACCTTGCGATAAACTTATGATCCTTAACTTCGTGAACATTTTTCTGTCGTAGGGCACCCTTACGAGCAAATCCCTTCGGACCACCAGCTTTCACCTGGAATTTGTCAGCCATCTTTCCTGAGCAGGAAGTGCACTGTTTTCAATCTCGATCGGGGCTCGGTGAAACATCCGGCCAGAGCTACCACTAGCTGGCGCCACCATAAGTAAAAATGTCTGCGACCACCAACACGTGAATTTGTAAACGTTATGAAATTTGTGCTATTTTCGTAAGTAATGCGATAGTTGCAAGTTCGCACCGTATTCTAAAAAATACAGACGACTCAGGCATAGGCTTAAGATTCGCCGAACGCAAAAATTCAGCATATCTCCAGGGAGAGCACTGAAATATCGACCCGTGTTACGTTGCGGTGTGGTGACTGTGGTGTGTATTATTTTATTTAGGCCTATTGTTGAGTGTTATCGAAAGATTCAATTATTAATATTATGTGTGTTAACGTTTGTAACACAATTTGGTAATTATTTGTTTTACTTGGTTATTAATTAGCTAGGCTGTATATTGGTGTAGCCACATGGCACATGGCTACATCTATGTAGTTGAGAGATATGATTATGATATTCATAGCCTAACTAGGTTGACAATTACAATATAATGAAT
>NW_014577693.1:151159-167531 GCF_000485595.1 Priapulus caudatus
GTGAATGTTTAGACCTATGTTAGTTTTTACGCAGTGGCTGCGCGTCCGGAACCGGTCGCCTAGCCTCTAGGCTACGCATCCGGACATCCACTCACACAGTGATCGCGCGATTTGCGTACACGCATCATTGCGCAACGGGACGCTCTACTGATTGCCGTAAATATACAATATATGCACTGCTGCCGTCTATCCTTTCATCCATCCTCTCTCGCTCTCTCTCTCTCTTTCACACACACACGCACACTCTCTCTCTCTCTCGCACATACACCTCTAGCTCTCTCTCTCTCTCACACACACACACACACACCTCTAGCCACACAAGTTCCCTTCTTGCTTAACACCACGTTGGCGAGAGGCCCACAAGCTGACACAATAGAATATTGTTCAGCATGACGTGCGCTGCTATTAAACGTAAAATTATCTAACTTTTTATGATTGTTACCGCTTCTCTGTACTTCCACGCCTCGATTTATTATATGTGCGCTATCACTGAGGCAGATGGGGTCGTTGTCGTATCAGGTACTACAGATATGTACCCGAGGTAGTTTTAGGTTGTTTAGTATTATGTTTATATTTTTATAAGAGGTATGTTTAGGGTTAGGGTTAGGGTTAGGTCTAGGTCTAGGGTTAGGGTTAGGGTTAGGGTACACTTCTGTAGTACAAGTCTGGTACACTTCTGTAGTACAAGTCTGGTACACTTCTGTAGTACAAGTCTGGTACACTTCTGTAGTACAAGTCTGGTACACTTTGTGTATACATATATGTACCTCGGGTAGATATCTGTAGTACCTGATACGACAACGGCCCCCTGAGCATCACTAAGCATGTATTTACGTGTCAGCGAGTAATTATTTATAAATTGATAAGGTAAAACTAAAAAAAAAACGCTGCAATTTTCCCATAGATATCCCATCATACGTAGCGTAAAGTACAAGTACAACCCATAGAAAAAGAGACATAAGAACATCCAGTATGGCGTTTTACAATGTTCAATTAGTATAGCTGTTCGAAATTCTCTTATTTTAACGTGTATTTTAAGGTAAATAGTAATTAAGAAGTGATGCGATATTTGCAAACATGTAACAGGTGAGGTCAAATGTGGTAATATTATTTTATTTACGAAATTTTACGAAATTCGGAGTTTGTTTTCAAACTACCAGGCATTTCGTATGGAAGGGTGTCAGGCTTCTACGACGTGTAACAGTCGGAGAGCCTGGTCGGTTTAACACACCTCTAGCTCTCTCTCTCTCTCTCTCTGTCTCTCTCTCATACACACACACACACACACACACACACACCTCTAGCTCTCTCTCTCTCTCTCTCTCTCACGCATACACACACACATACACATTCCCTCTTTCTCTCTCTCTCTCATGCACACACACTCGGCAATCAGCAAAGCGTCCCGTTGTGCAATCATGCGTGTACGTGTCCCAAGATCACTGTGTGCGATGGATGTCCGGACGCGTAGCTTAGCGGCTCCTCGTCCGGGCCACGGCCTAGTTTTTAACCCTTCACTTCAGTACCAGCGCGTAGAAGAAGCGAATAGCTATGTATGTTTTGGATGTAGGTTGCACCTAAACCATTTAATTTTACTTTACGATGATTGAATGATGAGCAGTGATGTGATCCTGGTGGGGATTCAGAGTCGGACAGCCGCCATGATAGAATAACAAAAGTGAAATTGTGGTATGAAATCTCGCGTTTCCATTTTCGTGCTTCAACATATCAAACATAATGATTGTTTTAAATTGTACTTTACCAGGATTGCATGACACTGGGCGAAGGCTGAGTGATCAATCATGGTTCTAACGAAGCAGTACCTCCGCTACGTCCCGGGAGCACAGTTCGGACTCATCGGTAGCCTCAAGAGTAACATCGTATATCTGGAACTTCGCGGCCAGCAGGGAAAGTACTGCGCCGTCGCGACGGGCGAACACGTAACAGTATGGGACATCCGAAAGAGCGAGAAAGTCTTCTCGCTGCCGGGCGAAAAGCACGAGGTCACGATTCTCGGAAAGAGCCCCGACAAGCACCACCTGGCCGTCGGCTACGACGACGGCAGCGTCAAGATCTTCAACCTGCTGTCCGGCGAGATGTCGGTGACGTTCAGCGGCCACAAGTCGGCGGTGACGGCGCTCGCGTTTGACGCGGACGGCACGCGACTTGCGTCCGGTTCACGCGACACGGAGGTCATCGTGTGGGACACGGTCAACGAGGCGGGAATGTTCCGGCTGCGCGGCCACAAGGGTCCGATCACGCAGTGCTACTTTGTGCGCGCCGAGAACTTCCTCGTAACGAGCTCCCGCGACACGTTCATCAAGTTTTGGGATCTCGACACGCAGCACTGCTTCAAGACGTTGCTGGGACATCGCACGGAAGTCTGGGGTTTCGTGGTTGTCAGTGGAGAAACGCGGCTGATTAGTGGGAGTGCCGACAATGAGCTGCGTGTGTGGAAAGTTGAGGTGAAGGAGCGAGTCGCTGGTGGAGCCGAGAAAGATTCCGGCGAGCCAGACCCAAAGCAAATGAAAATTACTGCGGAGGGAGGAGCAGGGGAGGCGGAGGAGGATGACATGGACGACGAAGATAGTGTCGTTGCGGTAACCAAACTGGGATCCGTGTTTAGAAAGGGCCGCGACCGCGTCGCCTCGCTCTCGGTGGACGCCACGGGAACCGTCGTCGGTTGCCACGGCAACGACACCCTCCTCGAGCTGTTCAAAGTGTGCACGGCGGACGAGACGAAGAAACGACTGAAACGAAGGCAGAAGAAAGCTCGCAAGAAGCTGGCGAAGGGGAGTGCTGACGCAGGAGCCGACGAGGAGGCTGACGTCGCCGTTGCCGTGGACGACGCCGTTGCCATCGACGACGAGATCACGCGACTCGCGGCGGTGCACATGGGCGCGAAGCTGCGATCGTTCGACGTCCTCGTCGAGCCGACGACGGGCGACGCCAAGATCGTCGCGTTGCTAGGCAACAACTCGCTCGAGGAGTGGCGCGCGTCGACGACGGACGCGAAGGAGGTCGCGACCTCTCTGCACCAGCTCGCCGCTCCCGCGCATCGCACGGATGCGCGCGCCGTCGCCGTGAGCGCCGACGGCACGGCGATCCTGTCGGCGAGTGGCGAGAGCGCCAAGCTGTGGAACCGCGCGACGCTGCGCTGCGTGCGCACGATGGCGTGCGGCTACGCGCTCTGCTGCCAGATGGCGCCGGGCGACCGGCACGCGATCGTCGGCACCAAGGCCGGCGCGCTGCAGCTGTTCGACGTCGCGTCGGCGTCGCTGCTCGAGTCGGTTGCCGCGCACGACGGCGCCCTCTGGTCGATGTGCGTGAGCGCGGACCGGCGTGGCCTCGCGACGGGCGGCGCCGACAAGCAGGTCAAGTTCTGGGACTTTGACCTCGTAGCCGACGACGACGATGACACGGCGGCGGGGAGCCGGCGGCTGGGCGTCGTGCATCGCCGGACGCTGCGCATGTCCGAGGACGTGCTATGCGTGCGCTTCTCGCCCGACGGTCGCCTCGTCGCCGTCTCTCTCCTCGACAGCACCGTCAAGGTGTTCTTCGTCGACACTCTCAAGTTCTTCCTGTCGCTGTACGGACACAAGCTTCCCGCGCTCGCTCTCGACATCTCGTCCGACAGCACGCTGCTCGTCACCGCATCCGCCGACCGCAACGTCAAGCTTTGGGGACTCGACTTTGGCGACTGTCACCGCTCGATGTTCGCGCACGATGACAGCGTCACAGCGGTGCAGTTCGTGCCCGGCACGCACCTGTTCTTCACGGCGGGCCGCGACGGACGAGTCAAGCAGTGGGACGGCGACACCTTCGAGAAGGTGGTGACGCTCGACGGTCACCACGGCGAGGTGTGGGCGCTCGCGGTCGCTCCCGCGGGAGCGTACGTCGTCACGGCGGCGCACGACCGCTCGCTGCGCGTCTGGGAGAGGACCGACGAGCCGCTGGTGCTGCAGGAGGAGCAGGAGACGGAGCGGGAAGCCGAACACGAGGCGGCGGCCGTCGCCGAGGGAGGCGCTTCGGCGTCGGCGAGCTCGGAGGCGGCGCTGCCCGCGAAGAAGACGATCGAGACGGTGAAAGCCGCTGAGCGCCTCATGGAAGCGATCGAGATTTACCGCGAGGAGACGACGAAGGAGGAGGACCACGCTCACGAGTGCCTGGAGGCGGGGGGGCGCGCTCTGGCACCGCCGCCGCCGCACCCGCTGCTCGCCGCGCTGGGCGGCGTCACGGCGACGCGGCACGCGTTCAACGTGCTGCGGCGCGTGCGCTCGAGCGAGCTGGAGGTGGCGCTGCTCGTGCTTCCGCTCGCGGACGTCAGGACGCTGGTGCGGCTGCTCGTGTGTTTCCTCGAGCGCGGCTGGGACGCGGAGTTTGCGACGCGCTGCGTCTGCTTCCTGCTGCGCGCGCACCACCCCGCCATCGTCGCCGACTCCAGCCTCCAGCCCGTCGTCGAGCGACTGCGTTCACTTGTCACGCAGCGCGTCGGCGAGATGAAGGACCTCGTGGGGTTCAACGCGGCGGGCCTCTCCTGCCTGCAGCAGCGCATCGAGAGCAGCGAGGCGGTGACCTTCTTCGCTGATGCGACGGGGAGGCTGCAGACAAAGAAGAAGCGAGCGAGGAAGGCCGAGCGGGCCGTGATCGCGCTGTAGCCGCCAGCGTCTGCTCGGTCGCCATGGCGACGGCGGGATAAGGCAACGCGCATAGGTCTCACCGACGATTTTGGATCGGTTATCGAAGTTCGTTGAATCGCGAATAATGTGTTGGGTTGCTAATACGATTCTTGCTCTCAGGCAATTGATCTTTCTATATGCTGTTGAACGCATCGATAGTTCTGCTGTGTATCAAAGTGGAAATTTAATAAAATAAGGTGTCTGAAGTTTTCTGAGAAGTTGTCGTTTTCTGTCTTTATGTGTTGAAAGGGAAAATGTGAAACTCAGGTGCTACAACATATGTTGTGAAATGTAGCAAGAGTACGATGAGACAATGTGCTTTCACTGTGTGTTTAAAATTATATGACACTGGTAAATGACAAATCTGGTACAGAGGAGTTAATTTTTCATCGAAAGTTCGAGGAATTATATTGAAAAATAGGAGAATTATTGATTTATAGGAAATATTTGAACATTTATATTAATTAACTATGAACTTGTAGTAAGAAACAAGTTTTATATTCACCACGTTTTTTGTTTATTCATGCTCACACAAGCTTATCTGGGAAAATTCATATCAGCACCTTCCTTGTTTTATGAGTATACATTATATATATATACGATTTTGTGGCTTTACTATGTCTTCATGTACGCAATTTTATTATAATATATTTGCCATATATTATAGTTATATGCCATATTTTATAGTAATTGTTCTGACGCGCTTTATACTCGCTTCGTTATAAAGTTCAGCGCAGTCAAAAACGTAGGAATTAACCGCACGAGGGCAGCACCGTGCAGTCACTCGACGTGTGTGCCATGCTTGTGGAAGACGATCGGCGAAGCATCGAGGTGTTTATGGCCGTGTCGGCGTTTTGTCTCTGTGACCTCATAATCATTTCTATGTTACCGCTGTCAACTACTACATATTGTACACGGATAATCCGTACAGCGATGGTCGGTAGTTGCTGTTAGTGGACGATGGTGCACAAAAGGTGTCCAGAGTGCCAACAACAGGTAGACATTATCAAATTAGTTCGAGTTATTTATTGCAAATGCCAGTTTTCGTCGCATAATCGTTTACATGTAAATTAGCCCTGTGGCAATAGGATATGGTGAATCATGGAAGTACGTGGGCACCACATGCGAAAGCGCAGTTTATGTAATGGACGACTATGATTTTAAATAGTTGATAATAATTTAGAGGGTTTTGACAAATCTATTCTATGACAAGAGTACAATGACTTTATAATTAATTAACTATACGCCCTTACGTGTTTTCTAACGAGGATCTAGTCGGATAGTCCGACTCCATGTAATGCTAGTTAAAATGGAATTTTGGTGAGTTTTTTGCTACATAAGTGATGATTGCACTCATAATAATTGTATATCTGAAGTTCTACCCAGTAAATTGGTTTTTATACAGTTAAAAATATAGTTTTTTAAAACACATTTGTGTGTGCAAGAAAAAGAAAAACGTTCCAAATGTCTCAGAAAGAAGTGTGAAATGGCAAGTATGATACAACAGAGGTTCTGTATCATACGTATCATTGGAATTTTGGAATGTGAAAAAGTCGTTTGTTTTGTTTTGTTCTACGCAATCTTGCTTCGTCCCTGCTGTTGTTTTGTAGTTATTAATTTGATCAATTCACGTTGAGTTGTTGATGTTTTAACTTGATGATCTTGCATAATCCATAAATTATACAGTATCTTCTTGCTCATTCTATATTCATTGTATATTTTGTTCATTACATATTTGTTTCCTGCACTTTTTCTCCTTTGATTTATGAACTGCTTGCTTTACTGCTTGAATTTGCATAACGTGCTCTCCACTTAATTGCTGATTATGTGAAATTCTTCATTACCATATTATGTTATTCAGCGGCTCTTTAATCTACTCTTGGGGGTGGCAGACTAGATGACTTAAGTGTCCTTCGCCACTCCCGTGCTTAAACTGATTAAAATTGTACTTTTACATGTAATTATTTCTTTTATAACAATGTACTCTGAATTTATGTATGTCTTATGCACAAATAAACTGTTTTCAATCTTCAATCAATCAATCAATCTATCATACTTGCCATTTCACACTTGTTTTTGAGAAATCTCTCTTTTTGAAAATTCAGTAAATAACTCGAATAGTCTACATCATGGTCATGTTGGGTAGTTGGGGTTAGATCATAGATGATTATTTGATTGGTGCTTATATATAGTGGCCCAATGGTAGGTCAGTGCACTAGCAATGCACTAGACATCATCAGTGTAGAGTTTAGTGGATTAACTATTTCATATTGTTTGATTCAGCTTGCTAACGCATGTAGAAAGTGTGCCTGTGGGCACGACTTCTCAAGGAAAAACAAAGCAGTGCCAGAACTAGGTAGGCGTGTAAACTTTTTAATTCCATCAAAAATTTCATCATTGTGTACCATTCAGAGGATACTTTAGGATACTCTAAAGATCTATGACAGGTTGCATTGTTGTGGTCATTGCTGTATGGAAGATTACCTGTTTTTATTTCCAGGAGAGAGTAGCGACCAACCTAAGGTGAGAAGGACTGATCGACTTCTGCGAGAGAGGAGAGACAAACCAGATTATACAGCAACAGAGATAGAACATCAGTTGAGAAGAGTGAGAAACATTTTCGATTGGCGATTCCGTCAAACATTTAACACAATACCATATGCCACTAGCTGCATGTGCTAGATTATATAAATGTCATGCTTAAATGTTATACGATTTTAAAATAATAATGCAGTAAAACCTGTAATTCTATTTTTTGCTTATGCGTGGGAATGTGATTACATCTTTCGTGACTCCGCCCCGCACATGTAAATAATTGCTATTCTGTGTTCTATATTATTCTAAGTAAGCGATTACATTTTTCCTCATAGCTGGAGAGAGGTAGCTCTTATAGACCTCTTACGCATAAAGCCACCCTGAGTACGTCAGCAAGCAAGATAGCCAGCCAAAAGGCTGCATCCATCTCATCAAAGTCTTCCTCTTCCTCGGAAAAGACCGGCCCTGTGAGCATCACTTCCAGCAATAAAAGCGAAGAGACAGCAGCAGGTAAATGTATATAGCAGTAGTTGTTCTACACGTGCGTACAACATCTGGAAGGAATGCCGAACTGTATACGTACGAACTCGCATTCTCGCAGAGTAATATATAATGCCATTACAAACACGTAGTAGAACAGTTTACTTCCACATTGTAATTGTGTTTTTTTACTATATACGTGCAATTGTACGTGTGCATGTGTGCGTCTGAACATGCGTATGTGGGTGGGTGCATGCGTGTGCGCGCACGTGTTTAATGGTGTGTGTTTCGAGCAGGTGGTGACGATTCACAGAAGGCACTGAGAAGGTCGTCTGGAAGAGTAGAACTCCTCATTCGCCGACGCAGCGAAAGCTCACACAGCAACGGAAACGGTAACGCCATCTAGTGCAGTGCTTCTTAAACTGGTGAATGATTCACCCAAGGGTGAATGAAATTAGTTTGGGGTGAATGAAACTTGCCAAAAACATAAGGAAATTTAGTAGCGGGTGAATGAAATTTTGTGATAAAGACGAGGGTGAATGACACTGAAATAGTTTAAGAAGCACTGATCTAGTGGTTACCATGTACCCACCACTCCGTCCATGAGAAAAGTACGCGGGGTTCTGTACTATAATACTACGGAACAAATTGCTTTTGTTAACGGCAAGGAATTATCTGCTTTTTTAAGGGAATTCGAGCGGCAGAGACGAAGATGTCTCCATAAACTTGTCCGCGGAGAAACCGTTCCAGTGCTCAGTGATTCTTGCAGAAATTAACAGGAAGATTCAGTCTCAGACGATCCAGCTGGACGCTTGATTGGTGAGTTCTCAGTTGGAGTATTTGGTGACTTAGCAAGAACTGTAAATCTCTTTCTTATTTGAATTTATTTCTTGTGAGCGTATTTCTTTTTGGCTCCTAACAAAATGAGATGCTGGTTAAAACTTGTATACGTTTACTTCCACTCCGATACATCCGTGTATGTTGATGGGAACGAGAGCGTGAAATGCAATAGGTTAATCGTGTTGCGTCGTCCCAGGTTGTCACGGCAACGGAGGTACAATGATCGCCAACGGCGACCACGTCATCCTCAAGAAGGACGATTGCATCCGACTCTTCCAAGTGCAGAGCAAGCGGACGATCGTCATCGAGAAGTTCAAATTCATGCTAGATGGCGCCATCGGGCACCCGTACGGCACGACGTTCGACGTCAAGGACGGGCGTCTGCTGAAGGTGTGCGGACGCGCGCCGCACGTCGACGCAGAGGGCGCCGCCGAGCCCGGGCGCGACAACAGGGGGCTGAACGACGTCGGCGACGCGCAGAAGCTGTCGCACGTCGAGATCGACCGTCTGCGCGCGGACGGCGTCGCCGGCGGCGACATCGTCACGCACCTCGTGCAGAACAGCGCCACCTTCAGGGAGAAGACGCAGTTCTCGCAGCAGAAGTACCTGCGCAAGAAGCGCGCGAAGTACGTCGCTCGCTTCGCCGTGCTGCGGCCGTCGACGCGCATTCTCTGCCAGGTGTTCCTCGATCGCGGCCCGCAGAAGGTGCTCAATCTGCGCGCGGACTCGCTCGCACAGATGCTGACACAGACGAACATCCGAGCGCACAGCAAGGTGATGCTCTCTCGTTTATACCGACACCGATAGTAGTATCTGTTACGAGTACCAGTAGCTATGTTATTGTACATAGTTTTCTATTTAATTAGTCGTAATAAGTAGTAGTAATTAGTAGTAGTTAGTAGTAATAACTTATTTAGAGTTGTATTAACGTCATCTAATTTCGTTGTGGTATAGAATCAATTTAATTATGAGGTGAATTCAAAATTTGTTAATTAAAGATGGTCACAAGCTCTGGCAATAAACAGTAGAGCAGGGGTTGAATTCAAAAAGTGTTTAGGGGTTGGCAAAGTGTTGCATTTGGTTTATTAAAAGGTTTGAAGGCACCACGTAGAGTTGGACGGTTACGTACCAAGGCAAATGTTTCCTTTGAAGAAGGGCCATCAAGACTACTTCAACTTGGTTTTAAAACAAATCTTGATATCTGGGATAAAATATGGATACATGGAATTCATGGGAAGGGCCAACAAATCAAGTAGAGCAGCCACAGCAGTTTAGTGCTGTGGATATTAGTCGGGCACAGCGGCCCAAGAATACAGGTAGTTGTATTAGCGCGTGTGTTACTGTTAGTAGAGCTATGTTGTGTAACCGTGTATGGGTTGTTCTCTGCGCAGGTCATCGTCGTGGAGTCGTGTCAGGGCCTGATTGTCGGCGCCGTGCTGGAGAGGCTGGGCGGACACGGCATCGTCGTTCAGCTGCACCACGAGGACACGCCCCCTCGACAGGCCCTCGACGCCTACGACTTCCCGAAAGAGATGACGGACAACGTTCACTTGTCGTTCCCGCTCACGCGGCTGGCGTCGCTGACGAAACACAAGAACGTCGCGGGATCGGTGGACGATCTGGCAGCAGAAGGGATCTGCAAACAGGTGCCCACAGGTGGCGCTGCAACCGCAGCAGCGACGGAGGAAGATCTGCAGGTAGACACGACCGCAACAAGTGCCAAAGAGAACATTCCTGAAGTGAGCGATACACCCGGCGAAACACGCAGGATAACATCCGGGGATACACCCGGGGATACACCCGGGGAAACATCCAGGAATACAACCAAGGATGCATCCGGGAATACACCCGGAGATGGGCCGGAGAGCACCCTGCATCTAGGGAACGCACAAGAAGCTAGCGAGGGCGACGAACAACGACAGACGAACGACGCTTCGCCGAACTGCGCATCTCCCATGAACGACGGAAGCGCGGAGCCGGCCGTCGCCGCGGAAACGGAGACGGCGCGGGGAACGAAGAGGGCGCTGGACGGCGGCGGCGGCGGCGGCGGGCGGGCGCAACGTCGCGCGGCGAAGCATCGCGACATGGACCGCGCTCGCTCGCTGCTGCAGCGCGGGTCGATGGACGCGCTCATCGTCGCTACAAAGTTCCACCCGACGAACGTCGTCGCGAAGCTCATCGAGTTTGTCGGGGCGTCGCGCGGCGTCGCCGTGTTCTCGCCGTACCAAGAGCCGCTCGTCGACTGCTTCACGCGTCTGCGCGAGCGCGGCGGCATCGTCAACCTGAACCTCACCGAGACGTGGCTGCGCAAGTACCAGGTGATGCCCGACAGGACGCATCCGGAGATGAACATGTCGGGAACCGGAGGCTATCTCCTCACGGGCATCGTCGTCGATAAGGAGCCCGCGGCGGTGTCGCCGTCGTGAATGCTCACTTGTTTAGAAATGTCTGCCGGTCGAACCTGCATCGTGAAGACACGGCGTTTGATCTGCTCGTGATTGCTCACTTGTTTAGAAATGTCGGCCGGTCGAATCTGCGCCATGAAGAAGCTGCGTTTGATCGGCTCGTAAATGCTCACTTGTTTAAAAATGTCTGTGCGCACGAGGAAGAGGGCACAGTTTGGTTAGTCGCTGCAATTAGGTGAGTTCATCGTGAGAGATGGTGCTGCTCCATTGTGTTCAGAAAATAAATACTCATGCTTAATACAGTGGTAGGTGACGAATAAAACAAAGAGGCATTTAGCCATGTGTTGTATGCTTGAAAGAAGTCAATCATAGTTAAGCATGAAGTTCAGTGGGTTGGTGACGTTTCTGATAATTTTCTGACCAGGATAATTGAATTTATTGTAGACGTCTAGTAGGTCATAATGCCAAGGAATCCATGTGTTTTAATATTACTGTGTAGACCAATGTACTAACTTTTTTCATATAGATTTGTGCATTTATGTGAAATTTAAGTGATTTAATGTGTCAAGCAGAAATATGTCGCAAATGTTAATCATCTTAAAAATAAATACACATTGATTTATTTAAAAAACCAAAACTCATACGTTTATACATATTGTTATGTTCTGTATACATGTCCATATTTAGAAATCAATCATTGCACTGTGATCTTGTTTTCATTAGAAACTAACCACCTCCTTACTGCCAGTAATTGCTATCTAGCAATAATTTCGCATATTCACAGATCTCGAGCCAATGTTATCCACTAAACACTGTAACGATCGTAACATGCTGGCCAATGAAAGTTAATGTAAATCATGTGTCTAGCTCCTGCCAGAGAGAGTATACGAATGAAAATACAACTAAACATGAAATGAAGTTTCTACAAATACGGCATCACTTGTGTCTGCGGCCATGTGCAATAAGTAGTTTCCTTCGCTCCCCAGGTTTTAACTGTGTTTTCTCCATGTGCTTTCGCTTCTTTTTTAGCTTTAACGATTGCTGATAGGTGATCTTCTTCTTCCCAATTCTCATCTTTTTATTCCCTGGTTGTGTTCTCAAGTCCTTCTTTTTCCTAATAAAGAAAGATACAATAAAGCTAGTAGTTGTAACTCCTCCAATGACTGAATACCAAACACAACCATAATCATAATCGTTGACTGCCAGTTGTGCTGCTGCATGAGCAAGTATAGACATGCATCTACTGGAAGCTTTTTTTGATTTTTTACAAACTTACTTGGTTTCTCCTGCAGTATTGTCATCAGGCACCGAAGCATCTTTACACTCTTCATTATGCTTTCCTCCACTATCTTCCTCTTCATATGAGACCTTCAAAAATTTGGTTAAACTATATTATAAGCAGTCTTTTTGTTGTTTCGGTTTATATTGTTTACACACCGCAATATGGTAGTTCGAATTAAACGTTTCTGCATTGCATGATTACACCATTCATATCTTTACAGCAGCAAGCAATAATTTATATATATATATATATATAAATCATTTGCTCACAGAGTTGTGTCCAATGACAAGGCCACCAGTGTCGGTGTCAAGAGCTTCTACTGTTGTCACGGTAACTGTCTGCTCTGGATGCTCATATGTCAGTGGTTCTAGAAGATCATTATTGCGCTCCTTCATCTTGGCAATATCTTGCTTTATATTCTTCATCATCGACGCCCTTGCCTTCAAAATAAAATATCCACAAATAAGTCCAAGTTTGTGAAAACAATTAATAAAATGTGTAGGCTTAAAGGGGAAAAATTGATTTGAGATTTTGGCCATCATTACTTGTGGCCAACAGCATACATCCCATACCCTAAGATGGCAGGAAGGTGGAAAACTTTCTTCAATTTGTGCATAGGTATAAAGTTATTGCATAAAAATCCTACATTAATGTACCCCCCTCAACTATTGTATACTTTTTTCTTGCCACTTCTGCAGGAACTGTGTGTGTATGGTATAATGAACTTCCATTTACTCCTATGTATATACTCACTTACATCTTGTTTTGCCTTCTTTTTTGCCTCCTTGAAATTCTTTTCAATCTCTTCTTGGGCTTTTTTACGGCGCTCATCTTTTCTCTTCTTGAATCCTAAGAGATAATCTCTGAAAGAACGAAAATTGTAGACTGGATTTTGATCCGTGCGAATTATTGTCTCTGTGAGTCGAGTTTAATAATGAATAAATGTTAGGATAGGATAAAAATAAAATGCACTTTTCTGGATCAGGAAACTTTTTCCATGGGGTTTAGTCAAACCACATTTGAAATATAGAGCGACTGTTTAAATGTTTGGTGCCTCTACCACCAGCAGCAGGATATAGGTTTACTAGAAAGTGTACAGTGGAGATCCACTGAGCTGTTGCTAGGCATGAAAGAGATGAGCTAGGATGAGGAAATTGGAACTGATGTTCCTTACACACAGACACGCCAGAGGGAATATGATGCTGAAACTTGTGAAAGGTAGGTATACGTACAACAATTCTGATAAGGATGGATTATTTAACTTCAAACCCAAGAAAGGCAAAAACACGTGAGGTAGGGTACCATTCATGACAGAACAGAAGTAGACTATATTAATATATATGAGAAAGTATTTCGTCTCACAGAGTGTGGTGATCAAATAGAATTCTCTTCGTGAGGATGACAATGTCAATGTGCAGGTAACGACACTGGGAGTGGGACGTTTCGAGAGCAGACTCGATAGATTCCTGAGGAACAACGACAGCATGCTGCCTGACAGGATGTACGAGACCAGGGTTTCTTATAGTTATACATAGGAGGCACAGTGGCGCACCGCCATTGTCAAATTTAACATCGCCATTGTGAAAATGTTCCTGTATTTACTGATCAGTATATCCTGTAGCTATATATACCTATAAGTATAAGTATATCAATAGACAATACATCCTGTATTTCAATCCATCACGCGCGTTATTTTCCCAAACTGGCCATTAGTCATGCTCATAGGGTCTATATGTCCCCCAGGGTACTGCCGGAACGTACCCTGGTAACTATTGATACCCTGGTAACCTTCGTGGCCCAGTGGTTATGCCACGTATACTGTCCACTGAAGATTGTGAGTTCAAACCCCGGTCGGGACAGTGAATTTTCTCAAGGTGTAAAAACCTGGCTCTCAACATTGGAGACTGTGAATCTCCCGTGGCTCGGATGACCACGTAAAATGGCGGTCCCGTCTCCAGTAACACTAAGGCCAATGGGGACGTAAAAGAACAACTGAGGGCGCAAAAAAACTCTGGCTGTGACCACCCTTAGTGCCATTTGGCTAAAAGGCTAACTACCTGGCTTTACACAAGCTAGGTCACACCCCATGGCTAGCTATATAGCCCTGGACGTTTATTCCTTACGGACTGTCCAGTATAGAAGTAGAAGTAGAAGTAGAAGTAGAAGATATGGTTAGGGTTAGGGTTAGGAACTAGGCGTAGGCGCCTCCCTAGACTCGTTAGTGGAGTAGGCGAGGTACGGTCCGGCATATTAGATAGTACCAGGGTACGTTCCGGCAGTACCCTGGGGGACATAGACCCTCTCAGCATTAGTCGACCATTACCTCCTTTGTCTAATTTTTCCTCAGAAGAAACCCGGCGGGAACTTGAAAAAAAGCTACAAGTACAAGACACAACGCAGACGCCGGTTGAGTGATTGATCTGTTATACTGGTGTAACTATTACTAGATATGTATGCGTAATACCTAGTAGTAGTAGTAGTAGTACTAGGCCCCTACTAGTAGTAGTACTAGTACTACTGCAGTACTGGGGGGGGGGGGGTAGTACTGCTAAATCAAACGACATGCGTTCACGGTTCACCGTTCAGGACCAACTAATACTAATATCTGTAGGCGCCCTGTAGGAATGCCTATGCAATACATATTTGTGAATTATTTTGCTGGCGTGTAGGCCTATCTGAAAATATCTGCTACATACTTTCTGCCTTCAATATCAAAGTCGAGTACAACTTTATTTTGTTTATTCTTCCGTTTGCGGTGGGGAACTTTCTTCGGATACGAACCCGAGAAGGAGGCTGCCATCTTCCCATCAGGCACTACGGTATTAGATGAGCACCCACCGTTACGACCATAGTTACGACGTAGTTTTTACTTAATAAATGAAACGTAGAGTCAGACTACAATTTTTGACCAATCAGCGGAGACTTCTAGCGATATTTAGGGTCGAGTTGTCAACATGGCTCTCAGTATAAAAACACCGCGTCTCCTCTCCACTTCCTCTGGCCAACATATTCAAGAAACATATAATTTCGTCTTCTACGATACGATTACTAACGTCTTTGAACGAAGTCGAATACACGGGGGATATTTTGGTAATCACGAGTTCCTTTCTTTTCGTCGTACTCCCAAATCTTTTCGTTTTGTTACGTTTAACAGTTTCTTAATTGTGTCACTAATTCGGTGTTGGTGTAAGTTATGCGGGTACATTCACATCGGCCTCAATCCCGCGATAAACTCGTCCATATGTAGAGACAGACAACCTAATTAATGTATTTGTATGATAAGATAGACCGCTATTGTTGTTCGACTATCTTTACAGTGTTTGTGCAAACTGCAGCTTGCCAATGCAGTCACTATATGTCCTCAAGATGTCTGGCTCTACATATTACAGCTCAACATATTAATTATTATTATATTTGCAGCTTTGTATAATAATAAAGCAAATGAGATTATCATGTAGTGCGTACCATGAACACGGATGAGGGGAATCAATTAGTGTTATCATGCAGTGGTTAAACTCTGAAAACCATTGACTGTACTGGATAATATAATGAGTACATAATATATTAATAGACAGACTCTAAATGTACTCTTGATAATATACTATTAATTGGAAGTAATCAGATTACTATAGATCCATCAGGGAATCGAAATAATCACAATCCTTTTTGATAGCTAATTCCTTTCTTGTTAATTAGCTAATTCCTGTCCTAGCTAATTCCTTTGACCGACATTAGCAGAGCTACTGTACACCACCAATACCTGGCATACAACGGCAGCAACAGCAGAGGAACTAGAAACTGGATCTGTGTTTTATGATGACGTGCCCATAACACCCATATACTATGGCTACGAGGTAAAAATCACTGAAACATGAGCATAATGGACTAACAATATATGTACTAATGAAGAGTTCTAATGACTATGTGAATTTGATGGTTGAGACATGTTGTAACTGTGCACGAAAAATTCATTTACAGAATAACGTGCTAGCTGATCTTTATAGTTGGCCCGTATATGATATATATGTTATATAGATTGTTAGTTACGCTCAAGGGGTCGTTGTCGTAACAGGTACTACACGAGAGAGCAGAGAGAGAGAAGAGAGAGCGACAGAGACCAGAGAAGAGACAGAGACGAGACATGCGAACGA
>NW_014577693.1:174399-175777 GCF_000485595.1 Priapulus caudatus
ATAGTGAGGACAACAGTACATATAGTCGGCTGACAAACAAGCAGGTAATAGTGTGACAAACAGTAGGATCATAGTGGTGACAAAACAGCAGGTAATAGTGATGACAAACAGTAGGTAATGTGATGACACAACAGTAGGTAATATGGGTAATTTAGAAAACTAGCAGGTAATAGCAGTTGAGAAACAGAGGTAATAGTGGTGACAAACAGTAGGTATTGTGGATGACAAACAGTAGGTAATATTAATTAGAAACAGCAGGTAATAGTGATGAGAAACAACACGTAATACAGGTTAGAAACATCAGGTAATAGAGGTGAGAAACAGCAGGTAATAGTGAGGAGAAACAGTAGGTAGTTACTAGTAGAAACAACAGGTAATAGTAATTAGAAACAGCAGGTAATAGTGAGGAGAAACAACACGTAATAGAGATGAGAAACAGCAGGTAGTAGAGTTGGAAACAGCAGTAATAGAGGTTAGAAATAGCAGGTAATAGTAATTAGAAACAGCAGGTAATAGTAATTAGAAACAGCAGGTAATAGTAATTAGAAATAGCAGGTAATAGTAATTAGAAACATCAGGTAATGGAAACTACAGACAGTATGTAATGTTAACAATAGACAATGTGTTAGTTTAACTGGAGATAATAAGTGATCGTGACTGGGTATGAGTATAAGAGCAAATGGAGAGAGATAATGGTGACTATTGATAGTAGCTAAGGCAGTCTATATATAGTAAGTATTTGTAATTCTATACGTGAAGAATTCTATGCCAGGCAATCGGCAGTAGAGATTTTCACCGTGTTTTACAGGAAGTGATTCAACTAAGTCAGCTGCTGCCATCTATGAGCAACAGAGAGAAGAACATCGCAAAACGAAAAGCCAAGACACTCGCAAAGCAGCGATCTCGGGACTTGCAGCCAACGGAACTGGGGTAAGTGGCTGCATCTATCACGAACCACGATGCCGTCGGTTGCAAGCACTCTCGCACGGTTTATCGCTGAACCGTATTCTCACGTTCTCTCTCGGTATGTGCCGCTGCCCTTACCCAACTGTCCACTAACTTTAGTGGAGCTACCTTCGTCTGTCTCCCCAGCCATATCATGCCCCTCCAACTTAGAGCTGTGGGGGAGGTCAGGGAGGGGAGGAACTGATTGAGTGATTGTGCGAGTTTCAGAAGCCAGCCGTCAGAGCAGCCGTGTAAGAAGCGACGCACGGCCAACGTGCTCGTCGAACAGCCGGCAGACGATGAGAAGCTTGTTATCGACAGCGTGCCGGACAATGCACTGTTCTGGGAGCAGGTAGTTTCTCTATCTCTCTCTCTCTCTCTCTCTCTCTCTCTCTCTCTCGCTCTGTCTCTGTCTCTGTCTCTGTCTCTTTCT
>NW_014577693.1:175787-176785 GCF_000485595.1 Priapulus caudatus
AGATAGAGAATGATGGGGATCAGTCTACATCTCATAGCTTCCATATCCCGGTAACGACTATCGGCACTGGACTCCCTCACTATCGCCTCATTGCAGGAGCTGACAGCCAAGCTGCTACCGGAGGTGTTTCCGAGTGTGTTTGCCGGTCTGCAGGATTCCTGTGATGATGTGAGCGCCGTGTCTGCTGCCGCGCTCGCTCCCGTAGCAGACGACATCGTCAACTTCCTCCCCGATCAGGTAAGTGGCGCCACCTAGATGTCTTCTGTTGTAGATCTGTGCCCACGAATGCTCTTGTATGAAGTGGCCTCTCCTTTCATGGCTTGATTGTGATGTGGTTATTTATTACAATTATTATTATTATTATTATTATTATTATTATTGTTATCATTATCATTGTTATTATTATTTATTTTGATGTTATTATTATTTACTGGTGTCAATGTGTATTTAACAGCATCTTAACTTTAATGTTGTTCTGTTCGTGTCAATCCTTCAGTGACAACGTACGGTCTGCCTCTAGCTGTGCATGCGTGTTTCAGGTAACAAGTTTGATCACGTGTCTGTGGGACTTACTGCTCGACCTCGATGACCTGACCGCTGCAACGAATAGCATGATGAGCCTACTCTCCTCTCTCCTCGCTAACTCTCACGTCTCCTACACACACAGGTATGACTCTCCTCTCTCCTCGCTAACTCTCACGTCTCCTACACACACAGGTATGACTCTCCTCTCTCCTCGCTAACTCTCACGTCTCCTACACACACAGGTATGACTCTCCTCTCTCCTCACTAACTATCACGTCTCCTACACACACAAGTATGACTCTCCTTTCTCCTCGCTAACTCGCACGTCTCCTACACACACAGGTATGACTCTCCTCTCTCTCCTCGCTAACTCGCACGTCTCCTACACACACAGGTATGACTCTCCTCTCTCCTCGCTAACTCTCACGTCTCCTACACACACAGGTATGATTCTCCTCTCTCCTCGCTAACTC
>NW_014577693.1:176809-178133 GCF_000485595.1 Priapulus caudatus
GTAGTCCATAGATCACGCGTCCTACCTGTTGTAGTGTAGGACGACGTCCGTGAAGAGTTCTATTGCCATTCCCGGAGGAGACGAGGAGCAGTCCCTACTGTGTGTGTACGGAGATCCGATTGAGTTCAGCGAGGTAGAAATGAGGAAAGTCATATTCTGTGAATCTGTAGGAGAGCGTGAGAGTTAGCGAGGAGGAGAGGAAGTCCTAAACCTGTGTGTGTAGGAACGTGGAGAGTTAGGAGTAGAGAGGAGATTTAAACTGTGTGTGTTAGGCAGACGTGAGAGTTAGCGAGGAGAGAGGAAAGTCAAACTGTGGTGTGTAGTTGAGACTGAGAGTTGAGCTGAGGAGAGAGAGAGCATACCTGTGTTGTGTAGGAGACGTGAGAGTCAGCGAGGAGAGAGGGAGTTCCTACCTCCCGTGTCGTGTGTACGAGACGTGAGATTACGCTGATGGAGAGACGAGTACTCATCCTTTTGGTGTTGCCCTAGTAGACGTGGTGAGAGGTTAGCCGTGAGGAAGAGATGGAGAGTACCATACCTGTGTGTAGTGGATGACGTGAACGAGTTATGCGAGGAGAGAAGGAGAGTTTACATGAGTCTGACGTGTGTAGTGAGACGTGAGAGTTGAGCGCAGACAGAGAGGAGAGTCATACCTGTGTGTGTATGGATGACTGAGAGTTAGTGTTAGGAAGACGAGGAGAATATACCTGATGTGTGTAGGAGACGTAGAGTTAGCTATGCGAGAGAAGGAAACAGTAGGTAATAGTGGTGACAAACAGCAGGTAATAGTGGAGACAAACAGTAGATAATAGTGGTGACAAACAGTAGATAATAGTGGTGACAAACAGCAGGTAATAGTGGTGACAAACAGTAGATAATAGTGGTGACAAACAGCAGGTAATAGTGGTGACAAACAGTAGGTAATTGTGATGACAAACAGTAGGTAATATTAATTAGAAACAGCAGGTAATAGAGATGAGAAACAGTAGATAATAGTGGTGACAAACAGTAGGTAATAGTGGTGACAAACAGCAGGTAATAGTGATGACAACAGTAGATAGTAGTGGTGACAAACAGTAGGTAATAGTGGTGACAAACAGTAGGTAATAGTGGTGACAACGGTAGATAATAGTGGTGACAAACAGTAGGTGATAGTGGTGACAAACAGTAGGTAATTGTGATGACAAACAGTAGGTAATATTAATTAGAAACAGCAGGTAATAGAGATGAGAAACAGCAGGTAATAGTGGTGACAAACAGTAGGTAATTGTGATGACAAACAGTAGGTAATATTAATTAGAAACAGCAGGTAATAGAGATGAGA
>NW_014577693.1:180865-181786 GCF_000485595.1 Priapulus caudatus
AGTATATATATATATATATATATATATAAGTAAAACATTTGTAA
Organism: Priapulus caudatus; assembly: GCF_000485595.1. Classification (NCBI taxonomy): domain Eukaryota; kingdom Metazoa; phylum Priapulida; class Priapulimorpha; order Priapulimorphida; family Priapulidae; genus Priapulus; species Priapulus caudatus. The sequence goes on from NW_014577693.1 coordinate 180,910, forward strand.
TATATATATTGTGTGTGTGTGTGTGTGTGAAATGGTCAGTGCACTTGTGTTACCAGGGTGCAAGCCTGCCTTGCTGTGCTCTCATCGTATTAAAGTCGCTCCCAGATAAGCTCAACCCTGTCATCCGCCCGCTGATGGATTCTCTCAAGCAAGAAGAAAATATTCAACTGCAGGTATGTTAACGTGCATCAACAGCACATAAACTACATGATGTATAAGAATCTTAATAATTAAACACAAGTATGTGTCGTAAACAGTTAATGTATTTATGATGATATCCATCTATGCTGTAGCTGTTACATCATGCGCTTATCTTCAACCTTGGCACACATACATATAATTCTTAGAAATGATGGATTTGCAAGCTTTGTTATTGTCACGTTTATAGAATTGTGCAGATTTCTACTCGCTTCTCCTCGAAACTTTTTTTCCCAAAGCTTGGGTTATGTGTAGCTATCGAGTGTCTGACTTGACTGTCTGCTTGGATTATCTGTAGCTACTGACTCAGTGCCTGACTGTNCCGAGTGTCTGACTTGACTGTCTGCTTGGATTATCTGTAGCTACTGACTCAGTGCCTGACTGTGTGCTTGGGCTATCTGTAGCTACTGAGTGTCGGACTGTGTGTGCTTGGGCTATCTGTAGCTACTGAGTGTCTGACTGTGTGTGCTTTGGTTATCTGTAGCTACTGACTCGGTGCCTGACTGTGTGCTTGGGTTATCTGTAGCTACTGAGTGTCTGACTGCGTGTGCTCGGGTTGTTTATAGCTACTGAGTGCCTGGGGTCTCGCCCGTGTCATGGAACAATGTATCGACCGTCACCCGAGTCCCAACACAAAGATTGTGAAGAACCTCTGCAGCATCGTCTGCGCGGCGGCCAC
>NW_014577694.1:0-1189 GCF_000485595.1 Priapulus caudatus
TATAGTGGGTAGCTATACTTACATCGCTACCCACTATATAATACAACTACATGTAAGTATAGCTACCCACTATATAATACAACTAAATACAACTACATGTAAGTATTATATAGTGGGTAGTTACTAGCATGTAACTATGGTAAGCGCCACTTTACCGCTCAGGTGTCGAGGATTAATTGAAAGTAATTATATCACTTTGTTGCTCGCCGCGCAAAAATCTCACATCAACGAGGAATTCTACGTCATTAACCTTCAGACAGCAATCACATTAGCATCGCGGGGACCTTTGCTGTTAATTTTATTACGCATCTGCAACGTCATCGGAAGTTGGGACCGAACAATCACCGATTCCTGCGGGGGTGCGGGTGGCAAGTGAGATGGGCACTCGGGATAGTATTTGATGTATCAAATATTCCGATCGTAAATAATCGTGCTGTGTTATGGGTTATTTACCGGCAATAACATAATAATAATAATAATAATAATAATAATAATAATAATAATAGTAATAATGACAGCTAGCTATTCAAAAACCGCACCCACGCACGCACACACGCACGCACCCACACATGTATCTAATGTACGCACGTATATGCACAGGCGCCCACACATCGACCCTATTTTTGTTTTCGTTCTGGCCACCATGATCCATAATTAGCATGTACTCTGTGAGCGCTCATGACTTTATCCTAACCCGGACTCCCTATTATATATCACTAGCAGTACTCGCGCGGAAAAAAAACACTACGAGAGAGCGAGAGAGAAAGAAACAGTGGGAAGAGGCCGAGAGATTGACAGTCAGATGGGAGATAGGCAGAGAGGAATAGAAAGAGAGGAGAGAGGGGGCGAGAGAGATAGAGACGAAGAGATAGGGGTAGAGGGAAAGAGGAGTAAGAGGTAAGAGGCGGTAGAGGGAGAGAAAGACAGATAGAGAGAGGGGGAGAGAGCGATAGATAGAGAGAGGGGGAGAGAGCGATAGATAGAGAGGAGAGCGATAGATAGAGAGAGACGATAGATAGAGAGGGGGAGAGAGCGATAGATAGAGAGAGGGGGAGAGAGCGATAGATAGAGCGAGAGAGATATAAAAGAGATGAAGGGGCACACGCACGCACGCACGCACGCACGCACGCACGTACGCACGTACGCACACACACACACACACACACACACACACACACACACGCACGTA
>NW_014577694.1:2474-4268 GCF_000485595.1 Priapulus caudatus
TCTTCTTCTCTCTCTCTCTCTCTCTCTCTCTCTCTTCTCTCTTCTCGCTTCTATCTCTCTCTCTCTCTCTCTCTCTCTCTCTCTCTCTCTCTTTCTCGCTCTCTATCTCTCTCTCTCCCTCTCTTTCATTCTTTCTCTCTTTGTTTGTTGTTAGTTAGCGTTGATGACGTTTCAGTCCACCCAGTTATAACAAGCACACAGTCTATCTCGCTGTGGTCTGGTCAGAGCTAGTCAAGTGAATTTAGCAGCGATGTTGTTGTCAGTCTTGTGTTTGCTTGTGTGTCCTGTGTGTGTCGATATGATGATATTAATTGCTTTTTCTCTTTGTATTTCTGCGGCAATCAGGAGATCAAGGTAAACATTAATGTTCTTGTGTACGTGACAATGTGTCGTGACATTTGTCTCTGTCCGCTCGTTTACCCAGCATGCAAACACATCCGCGTACATCTCTCTCCTACCCCCGTCCCACACACTCACACACACACACACACACACACACACACACACACACACACACACACACACNTTGTTCGCCCCTTCCCTACTCTTTCCTCTCCCCCTCCTCCTCATCCTCACTCTTTCCTCTCCTCCTCCTCCTCATTCTCATCTTTCCTCTCCTCCTCCTCCTCATCCTCATCCTCATCCTTTCCCTCCTCCTTCTTCTCATCCTATATCTCCTTCTCCTCCTCCTTCTTCTCCTCCCCCCTCCTCCTCCGCCTCCTCCTCCTCCTCCTCTTCCTCCTCCTCCTCCTCCATCTTTTACTTCTCCTTCTCCTTTCTCTTCCCTCCTCTCCTCTTCCTCCCCCCTCCTCCTCCTACCGCGCAACACAAATACAACGCACTTGTTTTGCGGATATCGGCTGATCTGTAGCAGACAGCCGACGATGGCTAGCACCAATAGCACGGTGAGCACGACCAGGGCCGGATGCAGACCCGCCTGTCCCTGGAGCCCGGCGACGATGATCACGTTGAAGAGCACGATGAAACCGATCAGCGAGCATACGAGCAGCGTCACCGTCTTGCCCGTCTCCTTGCTCGCCTCGCCCTGCACCTTCCACGCGTAGCACCGGTAGTAGAAGATGCGCAGCTTTTTCTTCAGCGTGCCGAGTCGGCCGGCGTTTGCGTCGCCGCCCGGCGCCAGACTGCCGTACTGTTGCTTCGGCTGGCCGTCGGGCACGAGAAATGCGTCGTCGTTGCTGACGCTGACGCAGGGTGACTCGAGGCCGTCTTCCGTCGCGTCGGTGTCTGATCGTGACAGCGTTAATCGTCGGCTGTCGATGCTCATCGACGGCAGGAGAACGATCCTGCCGCGCTTCGGCTGGTAGCGCATGATCAGTACGCACGTGGAGACGAGCGTGTAGGCTAGCAGCGTGCCTGAAGAAACATGTATGCCTCACGTAAATATGTATAGACGCACGCACGCACGCGCGCGCGCACACACACACATACGTACACACACACGCACACACGCACGCCCATACACACACACGCGCGCGCTCACGCGCACGCACGCACGCACGCACACACACACACACATGCCTCCCCCACACACACACATACACGCGCGCGCGCGCACACACACACAAACGCACACACGCACACACGCACACACACACACACACAAACGCACACACGCTCACGCACACACACACACGCGCACGCGCGCGCGCGGTATCACTCCCTTACCTCACGCACACATCCTTCCCGCGCATACACACATCTCTCCTTTTCACAGCTTTCTCACACACGCACATTTCTTCTTACCAACACATCTTCCCCTATACCACACACCCC
>NW_014577694.1:4278-7227 GCF_000485595.1 Priapulus caudatus
GCTGCTGCTGCTGCTGCTGTTGCTGCTGCTGCTACTACTAGTGCTGATGTTGCTAGTGCTGCTAGTGCTGCTGCTGCTACTACTAGTGCTGCTGCTGCTGCTGTTGCTGCTGCTGCTACTACTAGTGCTGATGTTGCTAGTGCTGCTAGTGCTGCTGCTGCTACTACTAGTGCTGCTGCTGCTGCTGTTGCTGCTGCTGCTACTACTAGTGCTGCTGCTGCTGCTGCTGCTGTTGGTGTTGCTGCTGCTGCTACTACTACTAGTAGTGCTGCTGCTGCTGCTGTGGCTGCTGTTGTTGCGGGTGCTTCCTCATACACGCACCAGGCGCTCGCTATCGTCACGGTCGCAGCCGACAGTTAACATCTTCGCCGCAATTTGTTTTCGTCGTGTTTCGAATTACCAGCCCCTTATTACGGCCGCGTTCTGCTGCGTCATCGTGTTCGCGCCTTTTTATTGTCGCTGTCGTCTGCTAGGGACAGAGTAAATAATTGACCGCTCACCCTATTTACCGCTCGTCTATAATTTCGACTTTCTAAATTACCCTCTTATACTGTGTAACGCTTACCCTATATTTAACTCTCATCTAATTTCCACTCACCAAATTAACCTCTTATACTATATCTACCGCTTACTTTATTTACCGCTTGTTCACATTCGCGCTACAACCTCGAGCGACTGTTTCTTGAGATTCGATAATAATAATCTTCTTATTCTCATTATGCTCATCGGTATTTTTACATTCCTTGTTCTTCTTTCCCGTTTCCCCACCTAATAGAGAATTATATATATTCTCTGTCCTACTGATATAAGGTGAAATATATATCATATCAGGGTTTGTTGTGTGCTTATTTACCTCCGATCATATCACACCTGTAATCAGTCTAGTGCACAATAGAGTATTATATATTATATTCTCTGTTACCGACGATGATCTGTTGTTGGTGTAATATGTGTATGTAATATTATAAAGACACACATAGAGAATTGTGTTTTTCTCTTACTACACACTGGCGTGGCTGCTGCGCATGCTTCTCTATCACGCTGCTATTTCTACTCGCCGCGTGCGCGGATTTAAGTTTGTTGTTTTTTTGTTAGCGCCATTGAACAGTGGTTAGTTGTTTTTTGTTAGCTGGCTGGCTGGCTGGCTGGCGAGCGCCATGTGTGCAGCACCTGTCGTGTGTTGTTTGTGCGGTCTACGTCAGAGTTTCTTCATCAGGAAGCATGCATGCAGTGCACCAACATCACAGTCCTCGCCGTCATTTTCGTTGACATCGCCAACATCACAGTCCTCGCCGCCATTGTAGTCAGTATTGCCAATATCATAGTTGTTGTCGTTATTGTCACTTACATCGTCAACATCACAGTCCTCGCCATCATTTTCGTTGATATCGCCAACATCACAGTCCTCGCCGTCTTTGTCACTGACATCGCAAACATCACAGTCATCGCCGCCATGTTCGTTGGCATCATCTCGCAGTTCTCAGCCTGCGGTCTAGTCAGGGTAAAGCTAACGTTGCCGCTGTTTGCCTAACGGCCGGCCCGATAATCTCGCCACCCTCAAAGGCGGCCGTGAATTAATGCCTCAGTCGTCGATCGTTCCACTGAAAGCCACGAGAAGAAAAAATTCCGCCCGTCTGTCGGTAAGCGTCGCGAAGTTTGCGCGTGTTTGATAGGTTACACCGTTATGTGTGGATGTGTTGTGTGTGCGTCGATGCTATTGCGAAGTGCTGTAATTGGAAATGATGTTGTAATTGTGTATAGAGTTTGATTACGCAGGCGCGCGATCCATTTTTCGGCGGGCGCACCTGAGGTTGGGTGGGTGCGGTGAGGGGACGGGTGGGGTGAGGTGGGGGACGGGTGGGGTAATTTTGAAAAGAAATAAATTGTTCACAGAATTTCACGAAAAAATAGTTTCATCAGTTTTATGCATGGCGTCGAGCCGAGAAGACTGACGTCTGCTCGCTCATCCCAGCGTCGCGCTATGCTCTCCCTCTTTGCAGTGATGACGTCAGCGTCGTCTGCGTCGCGTTACGATGCATCACGGGAAACATGGCGTCGTGACCGGAACCCAAACTGCATGCAGCGCCCCCTTCCCACACTCAGGATATACCAATGCCACAATGCTAGCACTGTTTTTAAAGCGGGCGGAGTTCCGGGGAAATCCAGCAAATGGCAAGCCAACGGCTGCGAAGTCGCCGCCAAACAAAACATTAGAAATTTCTATGACTTGCATGATTGTTGGTGGACAAATTTAGATGTTTTAAGCTAAATACGCAAAAACGTATCAAAGACAATGTTCGAGAATTAGGTATATTGGTAAGCATCCCAAAAATTCATGATAAATACGTGAACATAGTTTACTAAACAGCGTAATGATTTGAAAGTAGTAAATGGGCGCACTATTTCGTATCACTATTTTATCAAATTTCTCATGTGAATAATGGTCCGACTTTTATTATCTTTGCAGTTTTTATAAGTACACACCGTATTACATAGGACAGGAGTAACGGGGTCGCTGTAAAACCTATAGTAAAAAAGCGTAAGAAATTCTTACGGAAATCAGCTTGTGGCAGTGGTAGAATTGAGCGAGAGCGAGAGCGTCATCTGTCGTGGAGTTTGACCGGAACCATGCGCACGCGGCTCCCCCATGCGGCCCTCGTAGGCAGTCTGCTAATAGGGCATCCGTTCGAATTGAAATGTGTTGACAGTTGATTAAGCTTTGGCGCGTTCGGCTGTTTTTTTGCTTGCGTGTCTGCAAATACGTTCTTTGCGTTTCGTCGTGTTTGAACATGATTTGAAGCCGTAGTTTTCGCACTCAATTTGTCGCGCTACACATGGCTTCTAATCTTGTGACGAAGGAGCGTCTATCATGTGGGTCACCATCTCTCCTCCATCTTCTCTTACTTACACACTCTCTCTCTCTCTCTCTCTCTCTCTCTCTCTCTCTCT